>NC_134834.1:119339489-119639489 GCF_004210375.1 Tachypleus tridentatus | reverse complement strand
TCAAATTTCATTCATATAATCTATGAAACCTCATAACTAAATATCTGTTACTTTTCAGAGCACACAGAGTTTCATCTGTTATATTCTCTACCCTAAATATCTATACAGGGTTGGTGAATTTGACCATCCTTGTAACTACCATAAAAAATGTGAAATAAATATAAATAAAACTTTTTTCTTTATAAAATAACTGCAAACTGTAACAGGAAATCACAAATGCTCATCTTTAACTTCACCATTTTACTACCCTTTAAGCCATGTCTAACAAGTAATCCTGAACCATAAACTGTAAATCACTCAGCCTGTGAACAACATTACCACATCAAATTATCTAAACCTCTTTTTCTGCTGTGCACTGCTAATGAAATTTAAACCTACTGTTTTACTAATGGTACTACTACACTAAATAATTTTTATTTCATTAAATATTGCACCTAAGAACATAGAATAATAACATACTCAAAGTAAGTAATGTCCTGTATTTATCATTATTTTTCTAACTATGGGATAAGACTCTTCAAAAGTTCAGCTAAACTTTTCAATACGATTCCCACGAGAATAAAGACAAACTGTAGGGTAAAGTGGAGACTTGTTTAAATGCTTTCTTATGAAATTAACAAGTTAAAACTTACATAATATGAACTTTGACTTATTAACTATGTTTTGATGCCAAATTTATTTGTGTACAATATCAATAATTCTTAAATAACAGGTATCAGTTTGTGTGCATGTCAGGAAGTTTTAGTGAGTTACATTCATAATTAAAAATAAAGAAACGTGCATAAAAACATAGCTAACAATCCAAAGGTTGATTTGGTGTTTTATGACACAAAGCAGCTAGGCTGTCTGCAACAAATATCCAGTAAAAAGTTAAAAGTAAATTAAGTAAAATTCATAAAATAAAATTATGATAAAACAAAACAAAGTTTAAAAAAACAACATAAACAACATAAAACCAATGTTTACATCTAGTCTACAATATTAAGAGAAAAACTAGAGTAATACAAGTTGTAAAGGGCTTTCTTTAGCATAACTGTAGTTATCATAACTCACCAGGAAGACTAACAGGTAAGTACAAAAACCACTGTCAGTCACCTGACATTTGTCTTTCCATTCCTGGTTCCAAGTTATCTGACGTTATGGCTATTTTCAAAAAGTAAAGTAAAAAGTTTTAAACAACTTGTAGTAAAAGTTATTATTAAACTCACCGGGATGACTAACAGGCAGTTCAAATAGCAACATTAGTCACCTGAAGTTGGCCTTTCCAGTCCTGGTTTCAAGTTACTTAACATTACAGCCATTTTCTACTCTCAAATTGAACTAGATAAACTTTGATTCTTAAAAGGGAATCAGATTAAAGAAAGGTCTAATGTATAAATTAAAAAACTTAAATGGCATTAAAAAAGATTAATGGCCTTTAAAAAATTAAAAACATTACCAAAGTGGACAATGTCACCATCACCAATAACGTATTGTGACCTGGTGCATCAGTTCCAAATAAAAGAAAATGATGAATTAAAAACTGTGACCAATGCATAGTCTACTTAGAACAACTTCCTCTTTCCAATCCTTACAGACGCAAGACAGCCAAAGTCCAATATAGAGTTTTATTTGGAAAAGCTTATTTTTGCATTGCTCACTCCAAGTCAACTGCCAGCTGGCACAGAGCTGAGCCTTGATTACAGGACCATATTCCATTCCTATGGAACAGGCACAGCTGTGATAGTGCCAGAGCAGACAGATTTAGCTGTGGTGTTGGCGAGCTTGCTTCCGCAAATACCAATGTGGTCTGGTATCCAGAAAAACTTGATTGAAGTGGATGTTAAAGAGAAATGGGCCAGTCGGTTTTGAATATCAGCGAGAACAGGGTGTGAATTAACATCAAGCGATTCCAGGACCAGTAGAGAACTAAGCGAGTCAGTATAAATAATGCAGTTTGAGTACTGCTTAGCTTTATGTAATCCAGGACAAGAGAAATAACATACAGTTCAGCAGTAAACACAGAAGCTGTAGAGAGGATTCTGCACTCAACCACTGAATCACAACAAACCATGGCAGAGTCCACACTGGGTTGGCAAGACGAGATTTAAGGAACCAAAAAAAAGATGAGCATTAACCATCCTCTCTTAGGTCTTACAGATACAGGTAGTCAAAGTAACTGGACAGTAGTTTGAAGGAATCTTAGGATCCTACCCAGACTGAGAGAAAGGTAGGACAATAGCCTGGCACCAGGCATCAGGAAAAACATTCTCCTGCCAGATCCGGTTAAAACAATCAGAAGAATAGCAAGAGAAGCAGGAGATAGATGGCACATCATTTCATAGTGTATATCATCAGATCCAACTGATGTATTGCCAGACCAATGAAGGGGCTATTTGAGTTCCACCAGCATAACGGGACGATTATAGTCAGAGACAATCAGCTCGAAAGGAAAGAGGTGATCTCTCTGCCCGAGTCTTGATAGCTAAGAAGGTGGAGGAAGAAGCAGAAGTGCTAGATACTTGGCAAAAGTTTTCACCCAGAATATCGGCAATGCTCCAGGTATCAGCTACTTCCTGGCCATCAGAGAGCAAGATCAAGAGGGGGACAGAATTATATTGCCCACTGACCTTTTGAATCTTGTCCCATATGACTATAGAACTGGTGATAGAAGATATGCTGATTGTGAACTTAATCCAAGATTCCTTCACACTTTGATGTCTTATCCACCTAGCATGTGCATGGGTCTGCTGGAAAGTGATGAGGTTCAAGAGTGTGGGATATCTACGGAAAGTATCCCAGGCCTGTTTTTGAGCCTTCCATGCCATGTGGCAGGCAGGATTCCACCACAGACTAGGATACCATGGAAAACCTGTGGAGGTTTTAGGAATACACTGAGCAGCTGCTTGTATAATACAGTCAGTTACTGCTGCCACACAGTCATCTACTGATGGCTTACACACAATGGCAGAATCAAGTTCTGTGAGAGCAGTGAAAGAGAGCCAGTTTGTGTGATCCAGCTTCCACCAGAGCACGTAGGTTGGGTGGCATCGACCACAGTCAGTCTCTCTCAAGATTATGGGAGAATGATCACTACCTCGTGGACTATTGTCAACCCTCCATGAAAAATGGGAGAATATGGAAGGGGAGCAAACTGAGAGATGAACAGCTGTGAAGTACTGACAAGGTGCATGAAAATAAGTAGAAGAACCAGCATTGAAAATAGAAAGGTTGTGATCAGAGAGCACACGCTCTAGAGAGCAACCCCTCCTATAAATATCAGCACTCCCCCAAAGGAAATAATGTCCATTAAAGTCCCCCCAGGATTAAAAAGGGAGACGGTAACTGTTCAATGACAGCATCAAAGTCCGATTGATCATATGTCTCTCCAGGCAACATGTAGAGGGAACAAACAGTGATGCTATGACTCAAGGAAACACAGATGGCTACTGCCTCCAAGAGTGTGTTGAGTGGCAAAGACAGTGCAGGCACATGCTGATCAACCAACAGTGCCACCCCTCCAAGCACTCATCTCTCACACAACCTGTCATTTCTGTACAAAGAAACCACTGAAAGGTGACTGTATCGGCAGGTGTCAGAAATGTTTCCTGTAAGGAAAGACATACAAGATGGTAGGAAGCAATCTATGTTTTGATGTCATCCAGATTAGAACGTAAACCTCGACAGTTCATTGTATCAAGATTGCCATTCCATTTCTACTTGTATGTAAACAAATTGGGTGAAGAACCCTTCTGTTTACAAGCATGTCTTTTTTTCTTTACTGTCTTTATTTGAGGGAGGTCTATCGACCTCCATGGATCCTGCCCTGGGTTGATTGGGGAGGTCTTTGCTGTTGGAAGAGGATTCCAGTGACTGAGGACATGAACGAATGATTGTTTTGTATCTTGGGGTGGGAAAAGAAGATGCATCTTAAAAAATGCCTGTACCCAGAACCAAAGGATGTGGATCTTGGGATTTGTTGGAATGTATGTAAAGGACAGAGATGGGTGTTGAAGTTGATACATCAACTTTTTTAAACATGGAGGTCAAAACTTTTTATTTGTTTTGAGAATGATTCTTTTGGAGGCACAGAGAGATCTGTCTGAACACCCACTGTAGTAGTAGAACAGAGTGCAGCAGCATACGTCCAAAATGAAAAGGTAGACAGCAACTTTCGAACCTCAAGATAAGTAATGTTATGAATCATTTACAAAGGATGCACCTCTTTTTCTTCCAACCATTTTGGGTGAGAACAAAAGTAAGATGGGTGAGAGTCACTGCAATTGATGCAATGAGTGTGCGTTGCACACTCCCAGGCATAGTAGTCTTTGCCACCGCAACAAGCACACATCAAGAAACCACATGAGGTCTTTGAGTGATTGAAATGTTGACACTAGAAACATCGGAGAGGGTTTTGAATGTATGGCTGTACCCTGCAGTTAAGATAACCTGCCTTGATGGTGGCAGGTGGACATAGTGATGTAAATGTCAGAATAAGGATACTGGCCAGCATTGTAATTCCATCTTTGTGAGTGGAGAAATGCCTCATTGCAGAAACTCCTTGAGTGAGGAAACCAGCAAGAATCTCTGACTCAGGGATGTTCTTCAAATACTTCTCAACTATAACTTCTCGTGATGAATTCAAAGTAGCATGAGGTGTAACCTCAATAGGTATATCCCTAATTGCCTTTGAATGCAAGAGGAGTTCACTGTGTTGAGATGTGGATGTTTCCACCAATATGTCACCAGATCGAATCTTCTTTACCGACTTTGGAGAGCCAGCAAGTCCCTCTAGCCCCTTCTGAATGAAAAAGGGAGACATTTGCTCTAAAGGTTTGTCTGAAAGAGAATGCAGGATAAGAAAAATGACGTACAACAGGTGTTACAGATGTTGAAGATTGCTGCTCAGAATCTTCAAGATGTGGTCATTTACCTATGGACTGTTTTTTCACTATTTTATTTAAGTTTTTATTTGGAGAATCCATAATAATAAAAAAGGAAACTTTTTATTACGAGAGGACACACTACAGTGTCAAACAAGGACACTGCAACAACGCCAGGGTTTCATTAGCACGATACCCAAACACCAGCATCAGATGCAATGTCCACAGCAACATATGTTGAGAACATCCAACACTGATACTTGGTTGACCCTAGCCCAAGTGGACCAGCTGATTGACCCTAGGGGCCACCCCAAAGCTGCCCGTCTACAGGAATTCAAGGCCAAAATGGTGCATTAGGGTTGGACCCCTCAAACACCAGGATCCTCTCCTCCCCTTTGCGGGTTGCCACGCATGGCAAACACGTGAGTGGATGTTTAGATCCCAGAGGAGGTAGAATGAAAGAATGCAACCTTCCCTAGGAGGTCCCCTCACCACATACAGGAATCAACGCTGAGAGGCAATCCAAAGGTCAGTACAAGTTCTTAATTTTATAACACGTTATTAAAATTTAAAAATTATATTTTCTCTTTAAACATCCCCTCTTCTCTAATTTACTTACCACATCTTCAAAAAGTGGGAAAATTAATGTAAATTACTCATTATAATTTTTCATCACTCAAGCAAATCATAATTTTTATAACCTTCCATGTTCAGTTCCAAAGCCAATAAACAGAAAATCAGAACCCTCTTCCACACCCACCAGCCACATCTTCTCTTTATGAAACTTACAACAGTTCTCTATAATATTTAATACTATATTGTTCATATCTAACAGAAAATCAAGTTTTATTCTAACAAATGATGTTCTTTGTGATGCTGATTTCTGTCCACAGGATTGCATATTTCCCTTTCAATTCAAACTTTATTATTAAAGTAACTAAAATGTAAAAATATGAAACTTTTTAGGTTAGGTGAAGTAAAGAATAATGATATTAAAAGTTTTTCACAAGGTATACTTGACAGTTATCTGTGCATTATGTAACTTGATATGGTAATGACAACTCTATGTTTGCCAACTTGTTTACAAATTTTATGGAAGGTATATTAGTTCAGACACAGATCAAAGGGTGATAAAACAATAAATTTTAAGATGTACACTGTTATCAGTTTAAAACTATCTAGGATAAATATGTAGTTTCACATTACCAACTAAACTCATTCTAAAAAGGAAAAAAACAGTGATTTTGATTCATTTCAAAACTTTTTTTTTTGGTGGTTACAAGGTCAAACAATTTGACCAACCTCATTTATATAAAATTAGGATGGAGCAAAGATAAATGATAAAGATATATTAAACTAACTTATATTTATTAAGGAGGATTTAGAGATTACACAATGAAAATCGAAAATATTCACATGAATAAAAGTATTTTTAATCTTAACAGTAATATCACTTTGCATCTGGAACAATAAACAAAACTACTAGTTATATTCACAAACATGTTTTATTAAAAATACTTAATAAAAATCTAATAATTAGTCTTGTAATGTTCACTGATAATGGTGTGAAGATATAATACTATATTGAAAGTTATAGTATGGAAACTAAATTGTTGCAAACTCTGTCAACTGGATTGAACCCATGTGGAAAGTGATGAACAAATTACATTAAATTTTGTATCTAACTCTAAACATTCATGACATACTCACACAGGCCTGCCCATAGTTAGAGAGTCTAATACCTAATACTTTTAGCACATTTTAGCTATTACTGAAAACACCTAAATACTAATTAAAGCACAGGTTAACTACAACTGTAAGCACATTTCAACTACTGTAAACATAATTAA
Organism: Tachypleus tridentatus; assembly: GCF_004210375.1. NCBI lineage: Eukaryota > Metazoa > Arthropoda > Merostomata > Xiphosura > Limulidae > Tachypleus > Tachypleus tridentatus. The sequence goes on along the minus strand of NC_134834.1, from coordinate 119,632,777 downwards.
TTACTACTGTACTACTTGGCACTAAAACACACTATATACTTTTTATACAAAGAAACACTAAAAACCTAGTGCTGAACCTTACAGTTTTTTCCATACATACAAAAAGTACTAATAACTTGGTATTGAAACTTCTCAAATAAACACTAACTTTAACACACAGCTCTTTCCACACAAACAAACATAACTAATAACTTGATAGTGAAATATACAGCCCTTTCCATAAAAACAAACACTAACGATAACATGGTACTGAAACTCACTACTGTACATAAGATATGTACAAACACTACTACGAACATGATATTAAAACATAACAGTTCTTTCTATACATAAAAACACTGAACTTACCTTTTTAATGAAACTTTATCAATCCCTATACTACTGTCTTGAGAAATATCTTCAATGTCTTCCAGTTCTGGAGTGGTACTGATAACATCTGATAACTCAGCTCCAAATCCATCAACCCACCCATCTCCTAAACATATAAAGTTTATATTATAATCTCAGTTGTCCATTATGTTTAACTGGATACAAAGCTGAGCAGTACATTAACACCTTCATATTTTCAGTTTTACATAATTATAAAGAAACAACAGACTCATGGGTGGAGAAGCTCTAAACTCAGAAAATAATTCATGTAGAGTGAGGCTGACCCTTTACTTTACAAGCACTATATACACTCAAGTCAGAAAGTAAATAAAGAGGTTGATTCTTGTTTTTACACTCACATGTCCTGAATACAGATTCACACCAAGTTACTCTATTGATGAACTGACTATCTGGGATAACAATAATTTGTTTTTGTGACAGTGAGTGTTGGTGACCCTGACTGGCCACACAAATTCTAAATATTGCTTTAAAAAGGAAATCAACACACATACATACATACCCAAAGGTTTATTTTCTCTTCTTTTAATGTCTGTAAAGATAACTCCATTAACTTTGTCACGTTTTTAACAAAGTTCTAATTTTCAAAAGCAAGTTGCTACAGGCTAACCCTCTAAACTTTTATCTCTCATTTCTGCTAACCCAAAGTTTTTCTCACTTTCAAACAGGCACATTATAACATACCACTTCAGTGTGACAAACAACATAACTTATCAAAAACATGCATCATGGTAATATACCCTTTAGTGTTAGAACCAGATATAATCATGGTAATGTGCCTTACAGCATGACAAACACAATAAACACCTAGTCACAAGCAGATACCATTATGATAATGTGCCTTACAGCATGACAAAAAATATAAACACCTCATCAGAATCAGACACTGTTATGATAATATACCTCACAGCATGACAAACAACATAAGCACCTCAACACAAACAGACACCATTATGATAATATACCTTTTAGTATTAGAATCCAGATACTATCATGGTAATGTACCTTACAGCATGACAAACAACATAAATACCTTGTCAAAAACAGACACCATTTTGGTAATATACCTTACAGCATGACAAATAGAAAAAACAGCTCATCAATCATGATAATATACAATTTAGTTTTATAAGAAACCACAGACAAGATATGACAGTACAACTCACTCAAGTGTGGCACACAAATCAAACAGTTCTTCACAAACAAACTAATCATGACAGTACAACTCACTCAAGTGTGACAAACACAACAAACAGTTCTTCACAAACAAACAAATCATGAAAGCACAACTCACTCAAGAGTAATTGATGACAATGAGAAACCCACTTGAATTAAAAACTGATAAAACTAATAATAAAATCAACAAAATAAAACACTTCATCAAAATCAACAAATTTCCTACAAAAATCATTGAAAAAATTATACGCACAAATATACACTGTGAATAACACAGTCAACAACAGACAAATAATAATAAACTCCAAGAAACAACAAACTACAAAACTCTACACTGCTGCATACCATATATTACCAATATCAGTGAAAAAAACAACCAACATTTGGAAAAAAACATAATGAAACAGAATATTCCAGTAAACAAATTTATTCAAAAACCAGGCATAAAACTAAAGTCTATGCTATGTAAAAACTACAGTGACAAACATAACATCAACATAATTTATAAAATACAATGCAACAACTGCCACAACTTCTGTATTGGAGGAACAAGCAGAAAAATGGAAACCAGATTCAAAGAACACAAAAAAAACAAAACACCTTTACACATTTTTGAACACTGCAAATCAAATAAACACAACATAACCATAAAAAACAACCAGATACTGAGTAGGGAAACATAAACATATGCAAAATCAAAGAAACCCTACTTATATAACAACTAAAACTAAAAGTAAACCATTATAAAGAAAAATCCTTTATACCAATAATAACCTAAGATATACTGCAACGCCACCTACAATCTGGTACCTATTTACAATCTCGTCCCTAAGATGTCCATACATGGTTAGTTGCAAAGTCTCTTTGTTAACCTGAAGATGACCTAAGAAAGTCGATACGTTGTTCTCTAATTTAGTAGAAGTTTTAATATCCATACCAGCTGTCTTGAGATAAATTTTTATGTGAGAGTAACACATCGAATAAATATTTCTTTACAAAAGGCTAGGAATGACATAAGACTCAAATGTCACAATCAACTGAATGTCACAAACAGATGTGATACCTCTTACCAAACAAACAAGTCATGACAACAGAACTCAATATCACAAATATATGTGTGATATCTCTCAACAAACAAGTCTCATGACACAATCAACTCCGTCACAAAAATGTCATGATAATACAACCCATTCTAACCTTACATGAAAATATCTATTCAGAAATAGACCTGCATAACTTTGTGAACTACTCAAGAGCTGCAAACATAAAAGATACTTCCAGTTTCATAGCAAAAAATACTACAAGTGATGTACATTACTACATGTAGTCCAACCTATTCTTGGGGTAATACAATAATCACCAATTATTAATATTTTATCCAGTATGAAAAATGGTATCAGAAAGTCCTATGTGTGTTTTTAACAAAGCCACGGTTATATGTTTGTGCCAAAATATCACATTATAAAAAAGTTCAAGAGAAGCAGTAAAAAAAACAAAAAAACATTATTTACATCACAATACAATAATAAACACTGGAAACATTACTGAGAGAATTAATCTACCAAAGTGTTGCCAAGGTAACAAATTCTCTATAATTAATAATTACTACTTGAAAGTGTCAATATTTGGTAAATTACAGAATTGAAAAGGGTAATAATTGTGAAACATACAGTTTGTTTTACACAATTCTGTAAATAAATTCGTCAAACATCAATGACGATGTTTTATATACAATGATTGGAATAATTTAGAAATCAGAGAAATTCTCTCAATGAACTACCAAGACTAGCAGTCAGAACATGAAAAATTAAAGTGAAAACTATAAGTTGAACTTAAAAACAAAACCAGGCCTAATACAATGGATGCACAATTGAGAATACTGAGCTAGTTACCAAGCCAACTGAAAGAGTACAAAATCAAGTTTCAATAATGGAAACAGATAGGAGGTTTAGTGTGCAGTTTTTGTTAGTATGACTGCTGAATAAACTAATGATAAGACATTCATATAACAAAGGATTTTACCTTGCTTATTTTCAACAAACATCCTCATTGCATTACAAGTAAACATGGAAACCATTTTAACGTTAAACAGTTGCAATATCATTTACACACTGTTCAATACATAAAACCTAACCTATACTATAAAACAGTAGAGTGAACAGTTCATTATGTATGTCCATGTAAGATAAAAACTAATTCCACTGAGTGAAAGTATACCATAAAATTCAGCATATATCTATGAAAACCGTCACTGAAATAACTACAGAATAAAGACACTTAACTTTTATTCACTTCTAATAGTCCATTTAAACACAAAGTATCTTTAAAACTCTTGTTGCATTTTCACTAATTTAGAACAACAAATCCTACGTGTGGCTGTGCCTCTGTCATTTTGAAGTATTTGCTCAGTCAGTTGACTCTTGTCTGACATTTCTTTACTGGAGAAGTCTAGTGTGGATCTTGAACTGGTTCCTGGTGCATGATTTGTTGGAGATGTTATTGTTGAGGGAGACTGAATATCCTGAAGAAGTTCACAGAAAATATTAGTTGAAATTTATATACAAAAAAAGGTTTAAAACAATGATTAGTAAGTTGTATCACAAAGGTTGTGGGTTCTAAACTGACTCACAACTAGCCACTGTGTCCTTGAACAAAACACTATCTCATAGAAACTTCAGGCTATCCAGTTGTGTGATGAATTACGGATCATAGGGAAAGGTTAAGCTGTAATGGGATGTAATATATCATCATTATCGCTCACTTCTGTAACAGTAATGGGAGCAAAATCTCATTCCTATATCCCTCTAAGCATGTGAGATCAGTAGCATTGTGTTCATTGGATATTTTAGTCTTGAGAAGCAAAGATCCCCTTAACCTACACTGTTTTAAAGTCATATTAGCTGAACTTATCTAGATAACAGCCTATTCAATCTTCAAGACAAGAAAGATCCACTAAATACTTTATTAGTGGTATAATATGAGGTCATATGTCCAAAATACAGAAAGGACTATATTAGATCAGCCACTAGAAGGCTGTGCAGTAGAGCAAAACAACACTGTGATGATAACCTACAACATCAGTAGTATTACCAAATGATGTCTAAACAAATGTCATGATGTGCCCACATCATCCTCCACTCCTGGGAAGAATTAAAACTTGAATACTAGAATCTCTAGCCATTAAGCTATTAAAAAACAAAAAAAAAACATAGGATGAGCACACTGGTGCTACATCTACAACTGTGAAAACACAAAGAACATTAACTTTGATATTATTACTGGGTGTAAATAAAATTGTTAGCTTCTGTAAATGTTAAAAGTTCCCAATTACAATTAGCAATGGTTACTTTAGAACCATCAAAAACTGTATGCCACAACATGGCTAGTTTTTATAAAAAAATGTATGCTACAATATAGCTACCTTTTATTAGTAGTAAAGTTTATACAACTAACAATGGTTATCTTCTGTAAACAATACAGGTGTTTAAAAGCTGCTACTAACAACTTTTGTAAACACTAACATTTGGAGGAAAAAAACAACAAAGTAATAGAAGTCACAAGTTAAAGTCACAAATGTGTATACAGCACACTACACCAATTAGATCTGGTGTCTAAGAAGCCTTCCACCCCATACCAGGGCTCATTCAGGACACACCACCATTAATTCCAACTATGGACAGTTTCCTTCAACATGACTGAGAAACTCACAACTCTTATTTTAGCATTCCCAAATTGTTAATAATAAATAATGGAATTCATTCATTTGAAAGATGGTATGAACAAGTTGGCCTTCAACAAGACAAAAATTCACATTATTTGAATGATATATAAAAACACAACTGGACTGAAACAAGTAGGCTTAATATCCATGATAGAATAATGTGACATGATCTTAATTATACTATTGCAAATTGCAAATAAAAAAATGTTTTAAAAATCACACACGACTTTATGTTACCCACAGGTCAGAGCCCAAGAGACTTTTTATTTTACAGTAGATCTTATCAAAAGGGTTTGGAAAGTGAGATTTACATTACAAATATATGCACTCTGTGGCTTTACAATGATTCCTTACCTTCTGGCATTCAATATTAAAACTTCATGTGGTTAATTATTTCAAGGATATAAAACATTTAAAACAATTTAGATATTTACCTGAACAAACAAAGTGGACCATTAAATGTCTCAGCTATAATTCAAAAAAACTTAACCATATTCTACAGACAAGATCTATTGATGTGTTTCATCTCAATCTCTTCTTAAACAAATAAGAACCATAAAAACAAATAAAAAAAATACTTGCATGGAGCTCGCTTTTGAGACTGGTATTAGAATCTGTACTGGGAGAAACGATACTTGGGAAGTCCAATGGACTGTTAAGAGGTTTTACAAAGGAATCCCCAGAGTTCATATTAAAGAGTGTTCCTCCTGACTTCAAGTGGGACAAATGATATCCAGTCCTGCTTAAAGAAATTACAATCAGACTGCCTTTCTAGCTCAAATTTCTTTATAAAAAATAAAATCACTGATAATATAATACATGTTTTAAACAAATAAAACTGAAATACTCAAATATTATTCTGAATAACAATCTTTATACAAATAATTGGTTTGAAAATGTAAATTTAAACAAAATGTTGAAGGTGTGATCTATTTAAATACATGCACTAACAATTAAAAACATGATGCTCGTTTAGTTACAAAACTCAAGAAATTACATCAAAATGTTTACCTATCTTAATCACAGAAAACATAACTCATACCTGACCTTAACCTATCATTTATCAACTAGTTCCAGGTGATGATGTACATGGATCCAACTTTAATCTGTCACTAATGACAAGTCCCATACTATTGGTATAAATATATTTTTCCCATTTTAACCTGCTATTAATGACTGGTTCAAAATTATCGTATAGATGACATAAATTTTTAATCTGTCATTTAACAAGCAGATCCAGATGATGATATAGATGGATTGCACTTTAACCTAGCCTTACAACCCAGTTACAGGTAATAATATAGACTGATCCCATTTTAGCTTGTCTTTACTGACCAGTTTGAGGTAATGATACAAGCACAATTGTTTAAAAACATGTATTATTCTAACATTCCAAAAAAAAAGAATAAAGACAATGTATTTTTAGATTATCTGAAAAGTTTCTAAAATATTGTTAATGAATGTTTCTTTTAATTGTATATAGTATATGTCACAAGAATGTCCAACACAATCCAGTCTACAACAGCACCTCAGGTAAGGTTAGTTTTCCCGTGAATAACAAACTTCCCTGGATTGTTAAAACTTAATAGATCAGATATTTAAATGCCTTATTCAAATACTTTAAGTTACCAATGTGACTTTTTAAATATCCTTTAAAACAATTAGTCTCTACCAAACAACTCACAGGTCACATCAAGCTTATGAAATCCTGATTTATGGTCCTTATAATGATTAGATATTGCAAAAATCTTGGAGAATGATGTATTCTCCAACAGCTAAGACAAAGTCCTTCATCTAACAATGACTGAGAACAATTGTTTCAAGCTACATAGTGTGGCTTGGAAGGCACTACTCGAGTAAAAGTATCCACGAAACAAAATTATTGGGACTGAAGTCTTACCAAACATATGAAAATAAAAAAACAATATATAAAACAATTAAAAGAAATATTAATTTAAAAATGAAGTAATCAATCAATAATAATAAAATTAACTTTGTTTTCTAGTTTTATAAATAAAAACTCTAATTATAATAATTTTAACTTCAGCATTGTACATTGATCATCTATAAAATTCAAAAATTTACTCAACAGCAGCTAATACAATAAAAGTCGAAAGGATCAACGGTACTAGCACAATAAGAGTGGAAGGAATCAAGGGTACTAGCACAATAAGAGTGGAAAGAATCAAGGGTACTAGCACAATAAGAGTGGAAAGAATCAAGGGTACTAGCACAATAAGAGTGGAAGGAATCAAGGGTACTAGCACAATATGAGTGTAAGAAATCAAGGGTATTAGCACAATATGAGTGGAAGGAATTAAGGGTACTAGCACGATAAGAGTGGAAGGAATCAAGGGTACTAGCACGATAAGAGTGGAAGGAATCAAGGGTACTAGCACAATAAGAGTGGAAGGAATCAAGGGTACTAGCACAATAAGAGTGGAAGGAATCAAGGGTACTAGCACAATAAGAGTGTAAGAAATCAAGGGTATTAGCACAATAAGAGTGGAAGGAATCAAGGGTACTAGCACAATATGAGTGTAAGAAATCAAGGGCACTAGCACGATAAGAGTGTAAGAAATCAAGGGCACTAGCACGATAAGAGTGTAAGAAATCAAGGGCACTAGCACGATAAGAGTGTAAGAAATCAAGGGCACTAGCACGATAAGAGTGTAAGAAATCAAGGGCACTAGCACGATAAGAGTGTAAGAAATCAAGGGTATTAGCACGATAAGAGTGTAAGAAATCAAGGGTATTAGCACGATAAGAGTGGAAGGAATCAAGGGTACTAGCACGATAAGAGTGGAAGGAATCAAGGGTACTAGCACAATAAGAGTGGAAGAAATCAAGGGTACTAGCACAATAAGAGTGGAAGAAATCAAGGGTACTAGCACAATAAGAGTGGAAGGAATCAAGGGTACTAGCACAATAAGAGTGGAAGAAATCAAGGGTACTAGCACGATAAGAGTGGAAGGAATCAAGGGTACTAGCACAATAAGAGTGGAAGGAATCATGGGTACTAGCACGATAAGAGTGGAAGGAATCAAGGGTACTAGCACAATAAGAGTGGAAGGAATCAAGGGTACTAGCACAATAAGAGTGGAAGGGATCAACAGTACTAGCACAATAAGAGTGGAAGGAATCAAGGGTACTAGCACAATAAGAGTGGAAGGAATCAAGGGTACTAGCACAATAAGAGTGGAAGGAATCAAGGGTACTAGCACAATAAGAGTGGAAGGGATCAACAGCACTAGCACAATAAGAGTGGAACGGATGAATGGTTCTAGCACAATAAGAATTGAAGTGATGAATGGTACTAGCACAATAAGAATTGAAGGGATGAATTGTACTAAGTTATAACTTAGCTGTCATTTAGAGATATTCAACTTCAACATTCTGATATTTAACCATATTTCAACATTAAAGATAATGCACTGTTTTCCAACTAGTTCTGATACTTTCAATTATAAGCTATTACTTTGTTAACATGTAGTAATTGATATTAATGCATCAGAAAATAGGGTTTTTAATATTTCAACTAGAAATCTACAATAAAAAGCTTACTTTTGTTTGTTGGATAGATTTTCTAGTCTGTCAGTTCCAAATAAAATCTTTGTCCTTTCCATGTAATCCATGTGGGTTTTGAACAACTGGAAAATCAAAATTACGTCATTCTTTCACAATGTAACTTTCCAAAAATTAAAAATTACTTCAATTTATGGATAAACAATGCATAGTGTTTTCAACATGGTTCTCATGAGACAAGAAGTAGTTGTTTTACCTTTATCTTACATACTGTTATTTAACGATACATTACATTGAACAACTTGGACAAAATCTTTCTTGTACACCTATTCACAATTGTCTTCTTTAAATCTTGCTACTTTCTATGTTAGTTGAATCTATCATATAAATGGTACTTTGAAACTGAAATATACCACAATAATGGTATATTTGTAAATTTGTTTAAATAAAATAATACAATTCATGAACTCAAATGATCACCATAAAAGAACTTTAACAGAAATAGGTCTAGAATGACAATACCAAGAAAACCAATAAAGCCTAAAGACAGAGACAATTATATGCAAAAATGGCTCGTTTTGGTTGAGAAAAATATTCAAAAAAGTGTTTACTTAATTTAGTTGTGTATTGTTGATGACCTAGGTCACATGGTGTATTATACTCTAATACTCCGTTGTTTGCTTATATAGATTTACACGTTATATCTGATACATTTAAGTAGCTGAAGGTACTGGCCTTTATAACATTTATAACTAATGAAGTGTCACATATTGAACTATGATGCAGTAGGCCTAGTTTTTACTTTCTGCAGAGTAGCTGCTGGTGCAAGTAATTAATAATATAATTATTATTGTACATTAACACCAATCCTTTAACAATAGCTAATAATATTAGAAGGCAATTCTTTTAATGTGTACATTTTATTACTTAATGTGTTGTTAATGTAAATACATTAATTATTCACACACAACACTGTCATTATCCAAACAATATTTCAGGTTAGCATAATCTATTTACGTTATAACTAGCAAACATTACTCACTATAAACATCAAATCTATAGTTTAAAAAAAGAAGGTTACCAGAATTTTATTTACTAGTTACCACCAACGTTTGGTTAGTGGGATGCATCTGGTCAGCGCACGAAAGATGATCCATGACCAGATGAAAAGTACCATGCATAGGACATGTAATAATGCAAATATGAGGTGAGTGGCCCCAGCTGAAAAGATCTAATGACCAAAACATTGGTCTCTGAACCTGCTGCCCCCATGCTGGGTGATGTGTGTCACTGCCATAGAATTTGCAGAAAGAATCAACCCCAGACAATGTTGGGCAAGGAAAAGGAAACAACATAATGACCAATATATGAACAGAAGTTACGAAACAGCCATATGTAAAGTACTGAAATTTTCAGACAACTGGTCAGAAACATTGTCATGATTGACCCATACTTGCCATGCCCAAAGGGAAGTGTCCTTGAAAAGACAGATTGGGACAGGAAAATTGAAGCAGAATATATGTCAATGTACGGCTATTGCCCACCACCAATGCAGTTGATTATGCACAGAAGGAGGAATGGAAATCTGGGTGAAAAGTGCATACCAATCAAGGTTCTATCATTTGTGAAATGTCCTCTGAAGGCATCATTTATGGAATGACTGAGGGGAACCAAATCTCATTGAGCAATAGAACCTTGCAAGCAATAAGTGATTAAGCCAAGACAGCATGATGAATTGAAATTCCATAAAACTTCTTTGTGAATGAGAAGGCAGAGCTCAACAGACATTCGAGTCAAAAAAACCTCCAACTGGACAAGAGAGTAAGTGGGTTAATGGAAGGACATCTGCATGCTGACCAACCAGCCCATCCAAGCTGCCAAGTAAAATTGTTTGATTCCAGTTTAGAAGGAGCCAAGAGATAGCTAGCTATATAATACTGAAATCTCAGTCCCTGAGCATGAATATAATGTGCAAAATGCCCTAAAATTTGATTAAATACTCAAGATGTCAAAGCAAGTCCAAAGTGAAGAGTTGGAATTGATTAACCAGTCTGAGAGGAACAAACTGAAAAAAAGAATTAAAAAGAGGTGACATACGAGGTAAGTGTAGCATACCTCCATGGAAGATATCCACAACCTAGGAAAAATAAACTACCTCAGGTAAAGAAGGGCTTCAAGATAAATTTAGATATTGATATAAAGAACTTGAAACACTCAATTACTGGCTGCTAATCCACAGTTATCATGGGGACAATGAAAAGACAAGAACAAAAACCCCAAAAAAAGATAATGAATAGGTTTGACTGCCCAATGCCAGAGCAATTACTGATCTACCTCTGACAAATGCTGGTTGATCATAAAAGTATGAAAGGAAATCAGAGGCAGTGAATTCCTTTTTTGGGAGGATGGGGTGAGGAGGAGACAAATGGCAACAATATCTGTTAGACTGGAATTCCAGTGAGCTGATTGTATCTGAGGCCCAATAATTTCTAAGACTGTATCAAAGACACCTAAAGGAGGTATTACTGAAAACCTTAAGATAAATCAAGGTTAAATGGGCCCAAATCAATATAGCATCACAACCTCTAATGTCCCAACAACATAGAAACCACACATGTAAACTAAGAGGGATACATAATTCAAGAGTCATCTCCAGATATGTTAAAAGAAACCTAAGAACTACTGATATATAATTGATAGGCAGCCTGATGGAAGGAAAGGACGAAATATACCAAATTTCTCATAAGTTGCAGCATGCTAATCCCTCCCATGTAACAGCAAAGCTAAATGATCAGTATAAGCCCAAATATCAGGGAAGGGAAGAAAGCAAAGTAATATGGAAGATGTAAGTAAAAAATATTTAAGTGACAAAGAGGAAACATCAGAAACCTGAAACATAACTTTGTGTAAACTGAATTAGACCCAGGAGACATCACAAGACAGGTATGGCAAAGACTGACAAATTCTGATGACAAAAAACGAGAGACAAATTCTTCGTCAACAGCAAAGGCTCAGATGCATCAGTGAGAGCCTTGGAGAAGCCTGGGAATAATGGATGGACCATGCAAAGTTCAATCTCCTGATGCATAAAACAAATAAAGCTGTCATCAGGTTGCCCATATGAGGCCTGTAACCCCCCAAATGGCAATGTGAACTCTGGAATTGGTAGCATGGAAAGTTCATATCAAACATGAGTACAGAAACAGAAGTAACTTAAATGAATGGGTGAAAACACAGAATCAAGTTGAATAAATCAAATTAAGTTGAAAATTAACCATTTTGGGAGGAAAACCAATCAAACGTGAAGCAAAGAAGAAACAAAAGGCCACATCTAGATTCAAATTCTGCAAAATAAAAAGTGAAGGTTTAATAGTGGAGTGTAGAGGGAATCACGTGAGCATGTCATACTCCTACTGGTTAAGAGATGAAGCATGACGATTTGTATATGTTGGAAACACCCAGTTTCAACAAGTGTTGTACATGTAAAGAAAAAGTTTGTGTATAGAGGGCAGCACTGAATAGGAACAGCTAATTTTGTGCAATTTTACTTCATAGTTTTAAAAATTTTGTCAGTATAAGAACTTATGAGGTATGAATTTAAAGCTATTCTTACTTCAGTAAAAAGTTGATACAAAAGATTTTACTTTGTAGTTATAAGACATTTAGCTATTCTTACCTCGGTGTATCTTTCATGTAATTTTGAGTATTCTTTTTTCATATCACTTTCTTTTTCTTCTAATCTAGAAGCTATAAAAGAACATTACATATTAACATCTTATATACGTCCATAATAACAATGGATCATTCAAATGGACAGAAACAACAGATTTTTTCACATCCAGGTCATATCATACCCATAAAACATACTCTGAGAGAGAACAGTTACAAGAACGAAATTCTCACCTTTTACATTTTTAATACATAACATTTCTTAACTTTAATCAATGGAATAATTTTAGGTGCTGAATATTCTGAATTACACCAAGCATAACTTACTCAATCAGAAAATTTTTTTTAGATAAATGTATCAATTTCTGAATTAATATCACAAAAAGTTTACTGTAGTATCAAGGAAAACCAAATATGGTATGGAAACTTAATGTAAAACTACTGGTGGTTTGCATGCAAACACTTAATACAAATAATAAAATGTTCTTGTTTCCTTTAGAAAATAATATGCTTGAATTATGATTTCAAAAAAAATTTCTGTAAATGGGCCATAAAGCTATTATCAGGACAACTAACCTCAACACAATATCAAGTTAATTATAGACAAACACGATAACAACGAAGCTAAAAATGATTTAATTAATTAGCCTAACACAACAAGACAATTACAAAGAAACAAGAAATATATAACAGTGAAACTATATGAACATCACAACAATTAACCTCAGCACATGATAATTACAAACAAGATTAATACAGGGTGTTTGGAAAGTCACTGTGAACTTGTATATTTCTTAACAGACATGTTTCAATATAGAATACAGGAGTTAAATATGAATGACAATTTTGTTTATAAACACCGCTATCAGTTGCTGGCTTGAAATAGACTGAATAAAATATGATTACAAAACTGCACAGTGACTTTCCGAACACCTTGTATAATAGTGAAACTATAAGATTAAAAACACAAGTCTGAGCACAAGATAATTATAGACAAACAAGGTTAATATAATACTGAAACAATAAGATTAGAAACACTAGCCTGAGCACAAGATAATTACAGACAAACAAACTAGGTTAATGTAAGTGTAACTATAAGAAGATTAGACATACTAGTCTGAGTACAAGATAATTACACACAAACAAGGTTAATATAATACTGAAACTATAAAATCAGAAACACTAGTCTGAGCACAAGATAATTACAGACAAACAAACTAGGTTAATATAAGTGTAACTATAAGAAGATTAGACATACTAGTCTGAGTACAAGATAATTACACACAAACAAAGTTAATGTAATACTGAAACTATAAGATTAGAAACACCAGCCTTAGCACAAGATAATTACAGACAAACAAACTAGGTTAAGGTAACTAACTATAAGAAGATTAGATATACACGTCTGACTACATTAATTATAGAGCAGCTAAGTGATTCTGACATCTTAACCTTAATTCATGCTGGTAAACTTATTTCCCAAGAAACATTATAAAGTGAAGACCAAAGTCAGTACTTCAGAAAAAAATTATTCTTTTTATAATATATTTATAGGCCAGTTAAAAATACCACATAAATTATACTAATTCTGTTTTACTGTTTGTTTTAAAATATGTAATTGAAAGCTACATTAACCATTTTTGAATAATCAGTTTAGTGCAAAAAGTGTAAGGTTAATGAACACAAGCTTTTAGAAGCAAAAGGCCCTAATCCTGAAGTATTTATTTGTATGTATACCTTTTATTTATTGAAATAAAGTTAAAAAAAGCAGTGCATGAGGGACATAATTGTTTAGACATGATGTGATGAACACTGAACTTTTATTTACCATAAACTCTCCGCATTTCTAGTGGATAATTTATTACCCTTAGCAGTAGTCAGAAACAGTTCAAAGAACAATAAATCAATAGAATTAGATGAAGATGAATGTCAAATGTTACAGGATGTTTATAATTAATAATTATAAATTTTTGTTACAATCTATAGTTATTCTAAAAATAAAGGGATAATTTAGATTTATTTTGTATATTTATGTGGAGGTCACAAGATTGGTCATATGTACAGGGTCCATATAGTGTTATGGTATAGTAAACAGATAAAATTAAAACCCATGCTGAAAAACACTTTTAATATTCATTTACGAAGTTCTAGAGATTATGGAAATGAAATATGAAAACTGTAAGATTAAATATTTTTTATTCTAAATATGAAAATTACCTTGTACTTAGACTAGTCACAATCTGAGTCAAACAGAGTAAATTTACAAACAAATATTTAGTAAAACTACTTCATCAAAAATACCAATTTTTTGTGCACAAAATTCTTGTAATGTTTAATAATAGATTACTAAATTTCATAAAGATATATTGCAAATTCAGAATTATGGTAAACATGTTTTTCAGCACATGCTCTGTTCAGTGGCTAAATAATAATTGAAATTAGTCATAATTGTAAATAATAACTTTGACTAGTTGATTAACTTAGTGAATTACCACAATAATCTATTAACCTTAACAACCACAAATTAATCAAAATTAATAATCAGCTTTTTAATAAACATTTGTCTATGAATATAGGGACACCGAATGTTGACTGCTCTGAATGGAAAATGGTTTTCATGGTAAGTATAAAATACTTTTCTTCCCCTGAATATTTCAGTATTTCATCTGTTATTCTATAAAACCTCTTAAATAAATAATAAATGTTTTGGCCTTGTAAAAATGCATATTTTATCAACTCTAAATACATTCAGCCAAGTGGACCAACTTTGTAACAACCACAAAATATTAAGTGAAAATTTTCCTATACTGAAAATGTATTTCCAACACTTACCTCCCTCCTCTCACAAGATTAGCTATTCCTATTTGGTGATACCCTCTATACGTGAACTTTTTTGTTATGTCTGCCATAAGCCTTCTGTACTCTCTTTTGGAATCATACGATTCCAGTAAATCACAACGTACTGCTTCACCACCAACATATTACACTCATACAACACACGTGACTCCCTGTATGTGCCTCTACTGAACTATTACTTTTAAGTTTGACAAATCACAGGAAGCACTGGAATTGAGTGGGGAGGAAAGGTGGGAAGTGTGAGAAGAGTGAAGTAAAGAGAATACATTTCCATCACAGAAAAATTATAACTTCTAATATGATACTTCCCTCATCTCACAAGGTTAGCTAGAATCCCACATTGTACAAGAGGTGGGAATGAAGCAAGGAAAGAACACATCTCCCAAATGCATCTGAAGTGTATCTGTATATGAACGTGTCAGGTCCAAAGATCTGAAGAGGGGAACTGCTCCACTTTTGATCCATGTGTACTCTTCATGCAAATGCAAGAAAAGAGAGCAGAAAAACAGAAGAGTGTGTCCAGATGGGATAGAACATGGTAGTGATTTTAACTGAAAAAAGACATATTAACTCAATCCCATGATACAAAAGTGGGTAAATAGGGATGTCCTATTTATCTGGAGTAGCTAGGGTGTGGTAGACCATACTCAGTAAATGAACTACATTCAAATCCTCCTCATGGGATAATGACACCCATGAAAACAAGTCAGTCTACCAACATCAAGAGACCAAAAAGCAGAAAATAGGTTTCAAGGGATATGTGAAACAAAAAAAAGAAACAGGCTGTAACATAGGTAAAGGAATGGAGTACCATAATAACATTCCAATCTTGAATAGCAGGTTGTCTAAAAGGTTGATGAATCCTGAAGGAATGGATGAACAAGGGAAGGACAGGTGAGACAATACCCTGTGGTAATGGGAAAGATGGAATGTACGTAGTAAGGCTGCCTGATAACCTGAAATTGAGGAGATCAAAGAACTCTGGTTGAGAAGCCATATGAGAAATTCTGAGATACCAGTAACAGTAGGATGAGTAACAGTAAATACAGTAAATCCCCAAGTCAGGATCCACGAAAAAAGATTTTTCCATCCATGATGATATATGACCATGGATAAAGCACAGATGAAGCAAGCCAAATGAAAGGCAACATGACGGGAGAAAATGGATCTCCTCACCTTAGGTCAGACAAAAACCAGGCGCGAAGACAGAGGAAGCAAAGCGCAGGATAAATAACTGGTGATTGGGGGTGACAAAGAAGGTCAGATAATAAATAAGGAAACCATGGTTTAGTCGACAGTCAGGATTGATCAGAAGGACCCAACATAGGGTGATATGGATAAGAGAATTTGCAAAGCTACCTAAAAATGAGAGGATGAAGGAACAACTCTGATGGGCAAACTGTACAAGGTTGAATATAAGTCACGATCATTGAAGTGTTGAAATAAATCATCACCAGACAGTGTCTGGCAACCAAAAGAAAGTGATATAAAACTAAAGAATTATCTAGGAGCTTGAGAATATTGAAATGTAAATAAAGACTGTATGTTAACAGACCAATAGCCAAAAGCTCTGTGGGGGTCAACACATGCAACCCTAGCTCTGAAGGGATGCATCTATAAATTGAAGTAAGTCTGGACAAGAAGGAGAAAGCAAAAAACCTGCAAATGATTGAAAGTCTTGTCTAAGCACCAAAGAATATTGTTCACCAGAAAAGGAGGAAAGGTAATGGAAACAGCCAAGAAATCCTAAGCAAGGTTCCACTGATCTTGTAGGACACACTAAAAGGAACACATGTGCACAGACAATGAGGGTGAGAGATGTTATAGAAGAAAGCATTCTTAAACACAATGGAACTTTGCATACAGAAAGTAAGAGAGGGCAGATATGGTGTGGCAACTGGATAATTCTCTAGAACAGAGTCAAAGAAGGTTGGACCTGCTGTCTGAAATAAGTACTGAAAAAGATACCTAAATGCTCAAGGTATTGAGTAGGACATAGGAAGGGCTTTCCCAATACAATCACCCAACCCACCCAATAAGCTTGGAGAAGAGGCTGATGAATACAACTTAGAGTTCTGTTCAGAACAGATCAAAATTAGCCAGTCATCCATGTAAAAATAAAAATGCAGCCCTGGGACATGAAGATGAAAAGCAATTGTTCTCACTACCCAACAAAAAACATAAGGAACAGAAGTTAGCCCAAAAGACAGGGGACAAAATTGAAACACTGCTTCTAGATGGACAAACTGAAGGTAAGGACAAGACTGTATCAAAATGGTAATAAAGAATAAAAATGGTATTAAAAAATGTTCATCTTGGTCATTCATAGACCTGGAGAAATTGACCACCAAAGAGTGAGGTAAGATTCAATGGCAAAATGTTGAAGGTGAACAAAATGACAGAAATGTAACAGACTGATGATAGGCCTCTAGTCAATGGTCTTCTTGGAAACAACAAACAAACAAGAGTAAAATCCTAAAGAAGGATGTGGAATAGGTTCAATAGCCTGTTGCACGAGGAAGTCTTGTATTGCTTCTGAGAGATGTTGGCAAATTACGGGACCCAGAGGAAAAGGGAAGGAAACAGGAAATGAGGCAAGAAATGGTATTTTGAGTCCCTCTAATAAAACCTGAAGAACCCAAAGATCAGTAATGAGAGGACAACAGTAAGCTCTAACTGAGATAAACAAGTAATCAGAAGAGAAAGGGTACAATGATGTTAGGCAGATGCCACCAAACACCCCAAGGATTTTGGGACCATATCAAAGATAAAACACCATAAAAACAAATACATACATAAATTCCAGGAATAAGGAATGGGTAAACAGTTTTGAGATAAGATATCATGGACCTAAAAATCCCAACAACAGATAAACCACACTTGCAAAGCTAGAGCTGAAGACAACAAACTTGGCAATGTGGAAGTAAGGAGGGAGAGGATGTCCCCATAAAATCTCTCAGAAGAGCAACAGACAAGAGATAAATAGTGGAAAAGTACTGAAATTAAATGGAGGCAGGAAAAAGGGGTATGGTGAGATGAACAAGGTAATAGAGACTCACCACAAAATAGGTAAAACAGGTCCTAACATTTGTCGGTCAAGATATTGACAGCCCTATGGTAAGTGAGTGTATACTAAACAGAAGCCTGCAAAAGATGAGGCATAAAAACACCACTGCCCAACTGAGAGGCAAATTGGATGGCATGAACCCAAATATTGGAGTTTGGGAAGTATAATAATCCAATAATAAAGAATGTGGGTCATAAATACAGGAGCAAGAAACAGAATTTCACATACCTGAGAAATAAAGTAAAAAAAAAATGTGGAAGACCAAACAGAATCCTCAGGAAGGGCATGGGAAAAGACAGAAAGTTTGGAAAGTGTAAACTGGCAATTAAACTCCTTGTCAGCCTGCCCAGGTTCCACGTTCAGGAGTAACTGGTGCAAGTTCTGGACACCTATAGCATTCATTCTCCCAATTAAACTCCTTGTCAGCCTGCCCAGGTTCCACGTTCAGGAGTAACTGGTGCAAGTTCTGGACACCTATAGCATTCATTCTCCCAATTAAACTCCTTGTCAGCCTGCCCAGGTTCCACGTTCAGGAGTAACTGGTGCAAGTTCTGGACACCTATAGCATTCATTCTCCCAATTAAACTCCTTGTCAGCCTGCCCAGGTTCCACGTTCAGGAGTAACTGGTGCAAGTTCTGGACACCTATAGCATTCATTCTCCCAATTAAACTCCTTGTCAGCCTGCCCAGGTTCCACGTTCAGGAGTAACTGGTGCAAGTTCTGGACACCTATAGCATTCATTCTCCCAATTAAACTCCTTGTCAGCCTGCCCAGGTTCCACGTTCAGGAGTAAGTGGTGCAAGTTCTGGACATCTATAGCATTCATTCTCCCAATTAAACTCCTTGTCAGCCTGCCCAGGTTCCACGTTCAGGAGTAACTGGTGCAAGTTCTGGACACCTACAGCATTCATTCTCCCAATTAAACTCCTTGTCAGCCTGCCCAGGTTCCACGTTCAGGAGTAACTGGTGCAAGTTCTGGACACCTACAGCATTCATTCTCCCAATTAAACTCCTTGTCAGCCTGCCCAGGTTCCACGTTCAGGAGTAACTGGTGCAAGTTCTGGACATCTATAGCATTCATTCTCCCAATTAAACTCCTTGTCAGCCTGCCCAGGTTCCACGCTCAGGAGTAACTGGTGCAAGTTCTGGACACCTATAGCATTCATTCTCCCAATTAAACTCCTTGTCAGCCTGCCCAGGTTCCACGTTCAGGAGTAACTGGTGCAAGTTCTGGACACCTATAGCATTCATTCTCCCAATTAAACTCCTTGTCAGCCTGCCCAGGTTCCACGTTCAGGAGTAACTGGTGCAAGTTCTGGACACCTATAGCATTCATTCTCCCAATTAAACTCCTTGTCAGCCTGCCCAGGTTCCACGTTCAGGAGTAACTGGTGCAAGTTCTGGACACCTATAGCATTCATTCTCCCAATTAAACTCCTTGTCAGCCTGCCCAGGTTCCACGCTCAGGAGTAACTGGTGCAAGTTCTGGACACCTATAGCATTCATTCTCCCAATTAAACTCCTTGTCAGCCTGCCCAGGTTCCACGTTCAGGAGTAACTGGTGCAAGTTCTGGACACCTACAGCATTCATTCTCCCAATTAAACTCCTTGTCAGCCTGCCCAGGTTCCACGTTCAGGAGTAAGTGGTGCAAGTTCTGGACACCTACAGCATTCATTCTCCCAATTAAACTCCTTGTCAGCCTGCCCAGGTTCCACGTTCAGGAGTAAGTGGTGCAAGTTCTGGACACCTATAGCATTCATTCTCCCAATTAAACTCCTTGTCAGCCTGCCCAGGTTCCACGTTCAGGAGTAACTGGTGCAAGTTCTGGACACCTACAGCATTCATTCTCCCAATTAAACTCCTTGTCAGCCTGCCCAGGTTCCACGTTCAGGAGTAACTGGTGCAAGTTCTGGACACCTATAGCATTCATTCTCCCAATTAAACTCCTTGTCAGCCTGCCCAGGTTCCACGCTCAGGAGTAACTGGTGCAAGTTCTGGACACCTACAGCATTCATTCTCCCAATTAAACTCCTTGTCAGCCTGCCCAGGTTCCACGCTCAGGAGTAACTGGTGCAAGTTCTGGACACCTATAGCATTCATTCTCCCAATTAAACTCCTTGTCAGCCTGCCCAGGTTCCACGCTCAGGAGTAACTGGTGCAAGTTCTGGACACCTATAGCATTCATTCTCCCAATTAAACTCCTTGTCAGCCTGTCCAGGTTCCACGCTCAGGAGTAACTGGTGCAAGTTCTGGACACCTATAGCATTCATTCTCCCAATTAAACTCCTTGTCAGCCTGCCCAGGTTCCACGCTCAGGAGTAACTGGTGCAAGTTCTGGACATCTATAGCATTCATTCTCCCAATTAAACTCCTTGTCAGCCTGTCCAGGTTCCACGTTCAGGAGTAACTGGTGCAAGTTCTGGACATCTATAGCATTCATTCTCCCAATTAAACTCCTTGTCAGCCTGCCCAGGTTCCACGTTCAGGAGTAACTGGTGCAAGTTCTGGACACCTATAGCATTCATTCTCCCAATTAAACTCCTTGTCAGCCTGCCCAGGTTCCACGTTCAGGAGTAAGTGGTGCAAGTTCTGGACACCTATAGCATTCATTCTCCCAATTAAACTCCTTGTCAGCCTGCCCAGGTTCCACGCTCAGGAGTAACTGGTGCAAGTTCTGGACACCTATAGCATTCATTCTCCCAATTAAACTCCTTGTCAGCCTGCCCAGGTTCCACGTTCAGGAGTAAGTGGTGCAAGTTCTGGACACCTATAGCATTCATTCTCCCAATTAAACTCCTTGTCAGCCTGCCCAGGTTCCACGTTCAGGAGTAAGTGGTGCAAGTTCTGGACACCTACAGCATTCATTCTCCCAATTAAACTCCTTGTCAGCCTGCCCAGGTTCCACGTTCAGGAGTAACTGGTGCAAGTTCTGGACACCTACAGCATTCATTCTCCCAATTAAACTCCTTGTCAGCCTGCCCAGGTTCCACGTTCAGGAGTAACTGGTGCAAGTTCTGGACACCTACAGCATTCATTCTCCCAATTAAACTCCTTGTCAGCCTGCCCAGGTTCCACGCTCAGGAGTAACTGGTGCAAGTTCTGGACACCTACAGCATTCATTCTCCCAATTAAACTCCTTGTCAGCCTGCCCAGGTTCCACGTTCAGGAGTAACTGGTGCAAGTTCTGGACACCTACAGCATTCATTCTCCCCTCAAATAAATACTGACAAATCTCCTGACAGGTCACCAGCACTGGAAGCAAGTGTTAAAGTGCCTGTCAATTGTCAGACATTACAAGTGGTGACGTTAACTTCAGAATTCAAGTTGTCATAGTTGAAAAAAGTGTTCTGAAGTGAAAATAAGTGCAATCAGAATAAATATAAATGCACTGGACTGCTGCCATATTTCTTGACTATATTAAATTGAAACCACTTTAATAATTAAGTCAATCTAAAGCACTTATTAACACAAAAAAAGAAAGACGCAAATAATGTCAAATTGAAGAGATAGTTCAGTAGAAGCACACAGAGGGAGTCAGGTGCATCACAAGTGCACTAAGCTCCTACTGGTGGAAAAGTTATGCGTTGTGATTTAAATGAGACACGTGTTGGAATAACCTGATTCCAATATGGGGTTGAGAAAGCTTGTGGAATGTGTAATAAAAATGTTTGCAAATGGGAAGAGCTAATTTTGTGAGTGGAAGGAAGTACCCTATAGGAATGTTCATCTGCAAAATAAATGGCTGTATGCATGAAGGACAATAATAAATCTGAAAAGGTATGCATGTTTTACGCTTATATTTTTGAGATGTTAGTAGTACAATTAAAAGTACATTATATATGAGACCCTACTAATTAACTCTCTCACCATGAGCTTTATCCATGGGACTGACCTCATAACCATTTCTACTCATTGTACTTTACATAACAATATCTTTTAATATATTAAGTCTATCTTTACAAACTTTGATAGACTTTTAGTAAACATTACAAGGCACAAAAAATCAAATCTTTTAATGAAGTTTTTTATCAATATTTGCATGAGACAATATAGATTCTTCACTTTGAGATTAAAAATACTTTTCTTTGTCTCAAAAATCTCAAATTTCATTTATGTAACCTCTGAAACCTCTTAACTATATAACTTTTTCTCAGTAAAACTATATTTTGTCTGTTATTATGTTTATTACTTGATTCTTTAGCCTGTAGACAACTCATCAAATACAATGGGAAGAAAACTTGTAAAATCAGAAATAAAATGAGCAGCTCTGTCACTTATTCTTCATTTTTAATCATGAGGTTTCAAGGTACGTACCCTGAGAGTTTCAACTCTTCAATGTATCCCATAGATTTTCTGCATTTATTTTACCTTCAACACCAAAACTTGAAACTCACCACAAATAAAGCTTGTATCACTTACTGTCGTTGCTTGTGCTAACCATAATACGATATCCATGAAAACAAGGCATGTGCAAAACAAGAAAGTGTCATACATGCCCACGCTCCAAGAACACAATATTGGACTAAGTGGCTTATGTTTCCTATAACACTTACAAAGGAATTTTCTATAGTAATAAAATTGCAATTAGAATGTGTGTACACATTTATTATATGATCCAGACCTGTGCTGGTCCAATAAACATCATAATTTCCAAGCCTCACTACCCCTCCCCCCTTGCTTTAAAGTTGTCAAGTTTTTAATGTAGTTTTAAATTTACTTCAATTTAGACAATTAAAATAACACAAACACATTAGGTATAACTATGTATAGGCCTACAAAAGTATACACTTTTAGCTACCATACATTACATGTGTACAAGTATACATGTTACTATTTACTCAAAGAGAAAATCAAAGAGGTGAGAGATTCTTACTTTACATTTAGCTTGTCAATATATATCTATATATGGATACTTGTATGTGTATGATGAACAACTATTAAAACAGACTTGAACAATAAGACAACTGGATGTTACATGACACAAAAACTAATACCTGACATTTTTTTTATTTACACTTCTTTTTAAATTAAGAAATTAAAACATTTATCAAAATTTAAATTATAAACTATGTTTGGATGCCAATCTTATTGACATAAACAGTAAAAATATTATTTAATAACATTTTGAAAATAATGCTTTAAAATGTCATGACGTGCACTTTAACCTAACAAAACAAAACACAATGCTTCAAAATGTCATGACATGTGCACTTTAACCTAACAAAACAAAAAATAATGCTTCAACATGTCATGACATGTGCACTTTAACCTAACAAAACAAAACACAATGCTTCAAAATGTCATGACATGTGCACTTTAACCTAACAAAACAAAAAATAATGCTTCAACATGTCATGACATGTGAACTTTAACCTAACAAAACAAAAAGGTTAAGACCTTACCATGATCACCAACATTTTTAGCCTTCAATTCTAACATTCTAACAATAGATTCTAAACTTTCAATTTTTCCCATTTGTTCCTGACGATCATCATCTATTGCACACTCATACTCCAAAAGTTTCTGGAAAAAACCCAAAAAACTCATAAAACTATATATCAACCATAAATTAACTCCATCAGAATATAATATAAAAATAATAAATTTCACATGGTACACCCTTAAATAAAGTTCAAAACACTATGAAACCATAAGGCTTGGCTACAGAGCACCTGTACACAATGAAGGATTTGATCGACTACACAAAAACATTAGAATCCACAGGAACATTCTCAATCAACCACCACAATACCTTTCAGTAAATCACTGGGTGATGACCAGTTAATATATATCGTTAATTTTACTTTATCAACTATTAACGTCACATTGTGTCTTAAAACCACTTCATTGTAAATTTAAAAAATGTTAGATGGCTTATCTCTAATGCCAATGCCAGCATTACATTCACCAAGACATTTTTATTCACTGCTGCAGAAAAAGTGACACACAGAAATACATTCATCAGGGACTAAAGCTCAGCACTTCACTAACTGAATAATTACTAGGCTCATTAATCAAGTTAAAGAAAAACAAGTTACACCCTAGAAATCAAGTTTCAATACCTGTGGTGAGCAGAACATAGATGGTTCACCATTTAGCTGTGCTTAACAAACACAATGGTAATACTTTGATTACTTGAATCAAAAATAGTCGTAATCAGAAAATCTAACTTCATTTAAATATTTATTTTTATAAGTCTGGACGTTAAGCCATTCTATCATGTGTAAAATTAAAACATTAATTACAGTTAAGGTAATATCATTATTTCTTCATAATATTTCCACTTTATATATCAATATAACATTTGGTGACTTGTTTAAAGCATACTTCAAAATTATGTAAATATTCAAAAGTTGAGGAGAAAAAATTAAAAATTTGAAGATTAGAAACTTTTTAACCCTTTCACCATGGGTCATGGTTCAAAGGCCATGTCATCATGCTTGATGACTTGCATTCAAAATTTTATTAAACTACTATTTTATAAATTTGTATCAATAAGATTTGAAATCAAATGATTGATTATAATTCAAACTATTATATATAAGTTAATTTCTTAATTTAAAAGTACTAAAATAACATCTAAATATATATTTTAGTGAGTCATGTGGTACGTTGAATGCAGCACAGGTTAAGATTAGATGTTTGTGTTGTCAGTATTAAAATAATACATCTAAATATATATTTCAATGAGTCATGTAATATGTTGAACTTGGCACTATTTAAGATTAGATGTTTGAAATGTATTTAGGAGGTTTGATAGATTATGCAAATGATATTTGAGATTTTTAGGAGAAAGAAGTTTTTTAATCATAACAGGATACCCCTTTGTACTCAGGCTAGTAATGAAACACTGTTTTCATAAACAAATCTTCAGTAAAAATATTTCATTAAGAAATCTGATTTTTTTAAATACAAAATACTTGTATTTTTTATTAAAAGCCTACCAAATTTTGTGAAGATATGCTTTCTGTATTAAAAGTTATACGATAAATACGTAATGTGTTCAAATGTGTAGACAAACTTGTGTATATTATACCAAGTCTGTAGAGAAAGGGTTAACTTGGTCTTACAAGTTTTTCAACGTGTGTCTAGATGGACAATTTCAGTGGTCTTGGATGCCATATTTTGATATAAATGCACAAACATGCATGTATCACACATATTCATTCACATATGTCCTTAAGTCTTCACTAAGTTTTGTTAAAGTAAAGCTATTCTTCATTGGAAAAACTGATTTTATCATATCTTGACTGTTTTCTCCATTTTCAATAAGGATCTTTTTAAACCAAATTTCTAAACGCTTGTATATCTTGACAGATAGATTATATCATTTGTAATGTTTTTATAAAAATTCAGCTTCCATTGATTAAATGGATAACATACTATCACTGGTCTTTTTTCTTTATTTTGGGTGCTAAATAGTAAATGTGCAATCAACAGAAATTTTTGGTTCATTATAACAATTCGTGGAAAAGAACAGAACAAATTATCTTTCTGTTGGATCATTAAAACCCAATGAGGGTTTAACTGTCACTAAGCTGCCACAGACAGTAACACTAACAATACACTTCAACAATATTTTAATAACATCTTATGTGCCTTTTGTTTTTCGTGTACCACTACTAACCAAATTCTTACCTGTTCAGAGCTTTTTCTTAGCTGTTTTTCCCTTTCATACTGTGTCACCAACTGTTCATTATCTTCTCTCAGTAATTCTAATTCAACTTCATGTTCTTGAATGTCCATATATGCTAAATCCAAACTTTCAAGAACATTAACTACGAGTGGCATTAACTCTTTAACAACATCTTCATCATATCTGGCAATCATTTTTTGAAATTCTTGATATATGCTTCCAGCAAGGTTTTGAACCTTTTCAGACATAACTACATGATTTTCATCATTACTAGTCCCATATACTGTTTCTTGCATTGGAGATGTTGGACTTGACTCCATTTCCTTTGAGTTGAGAGGTTTGTATTTTTGTAGGGTACCTAGCTATTATTCGCGAATTCGTAAGTAAAATCTCATTTATTCAAAATCTCGTAAAATGAACATATTATCAAAGATCAAAAACAGACGAGTATGAATAAAAAACTACACTCACTAATGACTAACAAAGATATTTTCTCTGAATTTTAGTTTATACTACGTAGAGATGAATTCTAGTTTGCCTTACAGTGTAACTTTAGCCAGTAGGCCTAAGTTAACTTCTTATGTTGCAGCAATGGTCTTTCACTATGCTGGTAGTTATTGGGTTACTATGCAAACACAGCAAATTTTCGAAATAGGCCTAAACGATTAACCACAGGTGGCTTAATTAATCAAATAGCGATTAACTTTAACTTAAGCCTAACACACGAACGTTAACATTTATGATGTTTTATTTCCCAAAATACTATAATGGCAAGTATATATAGAGAGAAATGGAAATATTTCAAAAACATAATTTTCGTCGACTTAATTATAAGGTAGAGTTATACTATTAAAGAACATACTATGCTAAATAAAACACACAATGAATATACAGGAACCATCAGCAGACAGATATCGATCTCATTCGGATATTTCCGTTCTCAGTCATATGATATTACGCTTTTGCACATGCGCATTAATGCTTGTAGTAGAGAGTGTGAAGCGAAATGAATTTCTTGATAACTAATATACACGTAATTTTCAAGCAGTTAATTCATATTAATCTCGTTGACCAATAATTTTATAACCTGTAAAACACTTATAGATTGTGACAGCGTCACAAATAAACCTGTTCAAAAATCCAGAATGAGTTCTTTCGCAAAGTTTGTTGGTAAACAGGTTAGAATAGGATGTGCTAGTGGATTTTGGGGTGACACAGCAACTGCAGGTTGGTGATAAACAAATCACGTTTACACTTTTTTTTTCTTGCCAAGTATGACTTCCCGTGTAAAGTCTAACCTTCTTTAAGTTTACTTTAACGCAAGTATCTTTTTTTTACAAAAGAAGTGGACATCTAATTTATAAAAATTAAAAGTATAATTTAAACTGACAGTTAAAATATCCAGCAAATAAAATAACATATAAATATAATTCATTATTCAGTGTCCCTGTAGTTTATTTGTTAAGAATTCAAAAGATGTGGCCACTTTATAAATGTTTCTCTGTTACCCAGAACTTAGCCATACAACTTAACAAAAAGAAGATTACTGTTACCTTATGTAAAACCAGCAAAGCCATGTTTCAAACCTCATTTATGATGTTTGACCTCTTTCCACAAGGGGTGTATTAACAGTTAGAATACCTTGCCTGATAGTGTATTTATACTTTTAAACATTTCTTGATTCAATCTATATTAATTTCAAAATGGTTTATAATTATATAACTTCATAAAATTTTCAAGGAACTTATTAGCACATCAAGGATATTTCTTCCAGCTCCCAGCTATAACTTCCTCTTAATACTTATGAATTTATCTAATCATTTTACTTGAACTTGGTTAAATTTTTCTGGTTCCACTACCACTGAAGGTAATTCATTCCAAAAGCCAGCCATCCAGCACACTTCTTTTCCAGTCAGTTTCACATAATTTTAAATTTTTTATATACATGTGCATCTGATGAAGTGGATTATACAAATAACTTCAAGAATTCTTTCAAGCTTTTGATGATGAAGGAAAGAGAATTATCATTGTTCTAATGAAACCTGTTAGAAAACAATACAGAATTGAAAAGCTTAAGAGCTATGGTTCGATATGATTGGGCATTAGGAAAAACAGATGAATAGAAAACTTATTTATAGACTTCTTAAGAAGTACAATTATATTGTTTTAAATGACTAATAAAGTGAACTTGATTTCTGTGTGTGGAGTTAGGTAAATTGAATGCATGGCTATAACCCAATTGTTACTTTATGATAGAAGTAATGTTCTTTCACTTTATTTACAGTGCCCCAGTTAGTTCACCATGGGAAATTGGATTTCTTGGTCTTTGATTATTTGTCAGAGATCACAATGTCTTTATTAGCAGCTGCCAAACAAAAGTCACCCGTAAGTTTTTATGTTCCATAGAAAAGAAATATACAGTGAGAATTTGTAAAGGTGTTTTAATTAAATATACAGGTATTGGTGAATAGATTGATAACTGAAAATGAAGACAAGTGCTGTCCTCTATTTTCAAAATTTTTTTCATACAACATAAGCCTTTTAATACCACATACCCATCAATTCACATGGTTTAACTCATTCTCACATACAGATTATCAATAGGCAAACCTCCGCCAATAGCAGTGCCACACACCCATGTGACTCCCTTTCTACCATTATTATTAGGTTATTGTTAGGTTAAAGTATTTAAATTGGAGCTTAGTCATATACTTTATCCTGCAGAGTTCAGTTAGGCTTAAGAAGTGTGTTATTTTCAGTTAACTTGTAGCTCATCTTATAAGTAAATTGATAATTAGATTAAAAATTTTGTTTTTCAACAATAAAATCTTACACAGATGTTTTTTACCCAACACACTTTCTGAAGTTTACATTATATCAACTAATTCATTTTTATAATTCTTTATAATTTATAGTTTTTATGATTTATCTTGTTTGTGAGAACCCCTGGGAGCTATAGTCCACCTTACTTTCTTCCAGTATTGCTTACCTTGCTTTTGGATTGTAGTTGACTTCCCAATGGTATGATCCTCATCTTACCCCTGCATGGATGATGGCTCCCAAAGGTTAAGTTTTGGATGCAGTTATCTTACTGTTTATGGCCCTTCATACTCTAGCCACTCTACATCTTGTGGCACATTTTGTTCATCAGGGAACTGAAATTACAATATATTGTGGTTATGGTCACTGTTTAGTTGTTTTCCTCTTTTCTGAGATGAACTTCTCTCAATCTTCCATCCAAGTCTGTCACACCATTTCCACATTTGGGTGAAGAGTATACCTGGTACAAAAGCAGTGCTGTCTTTCACGTATAAGCCTCTTTCAGACATTTTTTAAGCATACTTCAACTTTCTCCCTCACACCAGTATTCTAACTATTCAATGTGAGAAGGATGTGTGCAGAAGGAAGGTACCTTGTCAGAAGTTATAAATTTTTTATATATGCTTAAAATATATTTTGGAAAGGTTACTTACTTCTGCTCACACTTTCCACCCTTCTTCCTGCTGTCCACCTATGTTTAGGTTTCTGCCTAAACTTGATGTGATAGCTAGGTAGAATAACACTGAAGTAGTCACATAAGTCATGTGGGTGTGCTGTGGTACTACTATTAGTGAAGGTTTGTTGTATAATAATTATCATGTTAGGGTTGCATGGAAGTAAAACACATGTAGCATGCAAAACATTATTTGTAAATAGAGAGGGCTACACAGAAACAGAAATAAGTACCTGTCAAAATACATTTTCAGTGTAGGAAACTTCAGGGAGAGAGTTTATAGGGTGTGATAGTTGGCACCTGTAACTGATTAAAGTGTGAGAATAGTGAGATTGATTGTAACTCAAGGAAGCTTGGATATAGTATGTTACACTGTCAAAGCTTGATTGCTTGGAAATAAGTTAGAAATAGCTTTTGGGAAGTTTGTACTAGGAACAGAAATTAAGATGTTAAAGGGAGAAAACAGTGGGTTATCAGTAGAAACAAAGATATTAGAAGGAGAAAAGAGTGGATTAGAAATGAAATTAAGATTTAGAAAGATAAAACAGAAGATTATGAGTAGAAAGTAGAATATTGAAGGAGAAAACATTAGATTAGAAGTAGGAATTATGATATTAGAAAGTGAAAACAGAAGATTATGAGTAGAAAGTAGGATATCGAAGGAGGAAACAGTAGATTAGAAGTAGGAATTAAGATATTAGAAAGTAAAAACAGTAGATTAGAAGTAGAAATTAAGATATTAGAAAGTGAAAACAGAAGATTATGAGTAGAAATTAGGATATCGAAGGAGAAAACACTAGATTAGAAGTAGAAATTAAGATATTAGAATGATAAAACAGTAGATTATGAGTAGAAATTTTAACACTCCTACGAAAAGTGGGGCCTAATAGGCCCCAGAGCAACTTGAAAGGTTATTAATATTAGGCTAATAATTTTGTATTTAAATGAAATTGCCATTTAAATCCATTAATGAATGGATTAACGAGATTCCCACTGTCCCTATCTACTATCTAGCGAAACCACAGCCAGGGGAACGGGCTTGGAGAAATCAGGACTAGAAACGTCTTTTCGTAGGAGTGTTAAAATATTAGAAAGATAAAACACTAGATTATGAGTAGAAATTAAGATATTAAAAGGAGAAACAGTAGATTAATAGTAGAAACAAAGATATTAGGATAAACTGAATAAAAGCAAGACAGGAAATGGGTAAAGTCAGAATAAAAGTCGTCTTGAGTTTAGGAGGGTGAACACTAGTAATTAATACAGGTTCAGCTCTCAGGTGCCAACTGCTTGCAGTAAGAAATGAGATTGTGAAATAATCAAGAGATTTACATTGTGACGTTCTCTCTCATTAAGTATTCTGATGATTTTTCTTGTTTTATAGTGAGAATTGGAGGGAATAGAAAAACTAGAACTAGAATTTGCTTTGTGATATAGCATATTATAGAGCAAGTTGACAGTTCTATATTTATATATTTATGTTTTTTTGAGAATTGTATAAATGTTGCATTCAAACTCATTAACTGAAAACTGTTGATTTAAAGTTCATTAGTTTTAACTTTGAGGATGTTTTGTACCTCTTAATAAATGTTTAAAATAATTAAATTATTTTAAAAGTCACTAGAAATTAAGCCATACATTATATCTACTGTATCTTGTAGTATGGAATGTTCGTAAGCATTTTCTCCCCTTTTGATCAAGAACAAACATTAAGTACTTTTATTGAAATAACCAAAGTTTAGTCTCAGCCCTTTTCCAGGATCTTGGATTTACCCCTGATTTTGTACACTCTGCACTCAAACCAAATATTAATGAAATTAAAAGACGAGGAATTCGAGTTGTCAGTAATGCTGGAGGAATTAACCCTTTTAGCTGTGCTTCAGCCCTTCAGCAAGTGATCAAGAAGGCAGGAGTGGATCTAAAGGTTGCTGTGATTACTGGAGATGACTTAATGGACAAGGTTTGTGGGAAAATATTTTTTATTACCTTAAAATAATAGGATTTTATAATAGGAAAGGAAAAAGTAACAAACTATGTATTAAGTGAAATTCTATTTTATGTAAAGCTGCATGTATGAGCACTTCTAAAGAATCAAACAAACCAATCAAAGAATTAAAAAGAAAGGTGAGAATAGCTCACTAAACTGTGACAAAAACTGAAACATTAGTTCGTAATCAAAACACTTCAGTAGTTTGAATTGTTCGAAAGTCCAGGTATAAAGTTGTTTGAATTTGATAAGTATGTGTGTGCAAAGCACTATATTTTTAATGTTATTCTCAGGTTGGGTGGATGTTATGCTGGGGGAAGGGGTTAACCACACTGAGATACATGACTTTCTCTTACTTTACTTTTTCTTGTTTAATTTCACGGTAAAGAGCCTTTGAAAAGTAGTTCAGGTTCATGTCATGAATTGTATTTTCTTATACATGATAAACATTAAACATGTACTGTTATTTAGAATAACTGTTGCAGTAAGTTTGTTTTATACATGAACTGCTACTGTTATCATTATGCAGAAAGAAGAACTGCTAAGAGAAGGAATTACCGAGATAAGTGAAGAAATCCCACTTCCAAAAAATCTTCACAGTATGAATGCCTACTTGGGGTAATTATTTGTTCAGTGTTTCAACATGACTGTATCTGTTTAGTTCCCAGAAAAAAGGAAAACTTTACCAAATATATCTCAAATTAAACTTTGTAAAAATATATTCATGTAGTGTGTATATTTTAATGAATTTATTCCAGTCATAGATAGTGTAAAAATCTTGTTAGAAATGAAAAACATACTTTTAGTCCAACAGTGAGAAATAACTAACATTTGCTTTGTCCATCAATAAGAAATGTGTCACATTTGTTGATACAACAGTTAAAATCATGTAACATTTGTTTAATTCAACAGTAAAAATTGTGCAAAATCTGATTGGGCTAACAGTGAAAAATGTGTCACAAATGACACAATAATTTCCACTTAATTTTCTTTTGGATTAACTTTAACTGTTTTAGTAAGAGAAGTAAGGAAAACCAGATGTAACCATGTTCAGAATTTATAGAATGTTACAAGAAATTAAACATTACATGTAATGTGAAGTGAAGGTTTATCCAATCCATTAAAAACAGCTGTTTAAAAGCTTCTGTGTACTTTTATAAGTTTTTATATTTATGTGTATGAATTATTTTTGTCACTTTACCATACTATTGTGTTGAGCTATTATGTTACATTTCAGTGCTGGACCTGTAGCCCAAGCTTTGGAACATGGGGCAGACATTGTGATAACTGGGAGGTGTGTGGACAGTGCCTTAGCTCTTGGACCTTTAATGCACTCAGTCAGTTAGTTTTCATGGTTTAGTTTTCATGTTAATGTGATTGTGAAAGGAGGGACACTTTGTTAAGATGGATCATAATCCAGTTATCAGACGTTTTAATTTATCTGTCATGTGAACGAAGTGCTAAACATGTCGACTGCTTTGTTGGGTTTGTATAGGTGTTTTCTGTGTAGCTGCAGCTTTACAGATACTTCTACCTCAACAGGGTTATAGTGTCTAAATTCAGTTTAAAGAAACTGTTAACATGAAAAACTGAATACAGAAAACTTCACATACATTAATAAAGAAATACAGATTCCCTTGAGAAACTGTTTACATTTTCCCCAAGCCATTGTTTTATTGTGTTACAAACAAAATATAGAAATTAGTTTTCGAACACCCAATAGTACAAAACATTCAGCTTACTATGTTACCATTCAGTTTGTGTAAACATTTTTTGTTTTTATGTTCGTGTTTGTAGTTGATATTCAAGTTCACTGTTCTTAGCATTAATGATGTCTCTACTCATAATCATTCGTGAATTAAGAGCCACCATTAATGAACCTTAGTTTAAAGTTTAGTATGTATTACTCCAATCAGGATACTGTAATAATGAACCTTAATTTAAAGTTTAGTATGTGTTCCTCTAATCAGGGTTCAGGATTATGAACCCTAATTTAAAGTTTAAAATGTGTTGTTACAGAAAATTGAAGGACGTGTAAAGAATTGACAACTAAACATGTCAACAATTCTTTTTTGATCATTGTTTCTTAACACCTTTATCTATGTTTTTCTGTTTCAGTTCAAGTGGAAGTCTAATGAATTAAATGCTTTAGCTTCAGGAAGGTAAGTTTACTAAATTAGTTCACAACTAAAAGTTTATCAATATATGATAAAGTATAAAACTGTACACTATTCAGATTTACACGTTGATAGATTTGTGACATTTTGTTTGATCAAATAGTCATGAATTATTCTATCAATTAACCCTTTTTGCAATGAGTTGGATCAAAAGCCGTGTCATCTTGTTTGTTGACTTGCATTCAAAAATTTTATTGAACTACCATTTTATGAATTTGCTGATAAGTTTGGAATTAAATTATAGATTATAATTTAAACTTTAATATTCCATGTGAGTTAATTTCTTAATTCAAAAGTAAGTATTGAAATAACACATCTAAATATACATTTTAGTGAGTCATGTGGTATGTTGAATGCAGCACTGTTTAAGATCAAAAGTTTGTGTTGTCAAAATGCCAAGTTTATAGTTTCCTAAAAGTCAGGAACTCAGATTACTTATACTGACAAGCTGGAATATAAAATAAGAACCTCATATTTTTATTTTGCTGACATATGTCTTATGTGCTGAATCAAACACTGTGACCCTGTTTTACTCTTTTCATTTCTTGAAATGGCCCTTTATACACTCTTACTATAGTATAGGTCATATGAATAACCCATCAACACTCTTACTATAGTATAGGTCATATGAATAACCAATCAACACTCTTACTATAGTATAGGTCATATGAATAACCAATCAACAGCTTAGAATGCCAAGACTGATTTTCTTAGCCATTTTGTTTAATCTGAAAAATTTACCACATTCTTTCAATCCAATATTTCAAGGACATAGGTTGTGTCTTTAGTTTGCTTGAAGTTTCATATTTTTTAATATCTAAATACATCTTAGTTACTAAGTTTAATAAATTACAGTGTAATTCTATGGTGTCATTGTAGTTATTTATGATGTTTTTGGTTATTCAACTGTATATATAAGACCGATTTTTTTTTTTTTGATATCCTTCATGTGCAAAATTTTAAAAGACTTAGCAATCTATGTCCAGCAGCATCTGAGTAAAGATGAGAAGAGATAATTGTTTGCTTTACTTCTTGATTTATTGATCTATATTTTAAGAAAAATAAGTTTAATAATTTACTTCTAAATAGTAATAATCTATATTCATATATATAATGTATAATAATTGAAATATAACCGTATATTACAAAATACTAGTCCACTAAAACACAGCCAAGATAGGGAAGACTAAAGGTCAGTTTTATATTACTGGATACATAACATGAGTGCACATGCACCATGTTAGTGCAAGCTATGCAATCTTAGGTAGACATGACTGAAAGGTCAATATAATAAAAAAATAATAAATATATAGTGTTATAAGACTTAAGATACTTAGATTAAACATTTGTATTTTTGTGTTATAATGTGTGGTCGTTCTAGTGTGAACAAAACATAATTTATACTTATTTTCTAATTTTGTTACGATAGTTATAAGGTTGGTCAAGTGACAGACCCAACATAGAGAAAATGACATAAAATATAACTTCAATGAGGAAACAAACGTGAAATGTATTGAGGAGGATTGAGAGACTACACAAATAGTATTTTAAATTGTATGGACAAAAATTGATTTTCAATTATTATCACTTTGCACTCAGACTAGTAATGAAACACTATCTTCACAAAGAAATCTTCAGTAAAAATATTTCATTAAGAAATCTGATTTTTTTAAATACAAAATACTTGTAATCTTTACTAAAAGTCTACCAAATTTTGTGAAGATGTTCTATCAAAAGTTATAGGATAAATATTTAATGTGTTCAAATGTGTAGACAAACTTGTGTATGTTATGTCAAGCCTGTAGAGAAAGGTTAATTAGATAGGAAAACCATTCTTGCATCAAAAACTCTTGATTTTCTCAAACTTTATGCAAAAATCCATAGATGCATAATGAACTCTGATTTTGATTGTCTTTTAAACAAAATTGATACATATCTTGTGAAGCTAAAATACAAGCATATTAATGCTTTTGTCGTAAACTTCAGGTTTGACATGACAATCACAGTTATGAATTATCTAAAAACTGTAACCTTATGATGTTGCTGGTTTTCAACAGTGAAAGTAATCCATTATGCTATTTAAATATGCCAAAAACTGAGGAGTATATAGTGTGTTCTTGAAACTAGCAAAATTTTATCCATACCCTTATGATAACAAAACAATTCTAAAAAGACGGTATTCAATCTTTGAACGACTGTTTTACTTGAAAATGAAGAAGAAGATTAGCTGAATTTATCTACAGCTCCATCATTGATCTAATCATGAAATAAAAAACGTTCTTTCTGGATTACAGTATTTACTAACTTGAAAAATACACATCTTAGATTATGTAACTCATTTGAATTGTTAACAATTAGTTCAGCATTAGACTATATTGTTTAATATTAAAATATTAAAACTGATGCATAAACACAACTAAATTTTTAATTTCATCCTTCTAAATAACCTGCTCTTGCTCTACTGTAACTTCTGATTACTTCTTGATGGTCAAATTGCCGAATAATGTGTCTGAGATAAAAAAAAGTTATGTTTCTTTAATGTCTTTTTAAGATGTTAATTAAATTTGATAAGTTTATTTCATGCATTCAAATACTCCATTTTATCCAAATAACAACGATGTTCCATTTACTAGGCATAGGAAATGCATACATTGTTTTTAACTTTTACTGATGTTTAGGGACTGATAGTCAAAGTTATGAAAAGATGCATTTTTTTTCACCATTCCTGAACTAAACTTGAATTATGATAATGTGTGACTTTAACAATAGTTTGAAATAAATAATAATTTTAACAGAGCTATTAACCATGTATGATAAAGTTAAACAATCTTGTTCTTTAACTGTAAAATGTCTATACAAAAGCTGTGGGTAACTTAAGCCAAAGTATAAAGAGATGATACAGATCAATCAAGTTGATTCACCAGGTAAATTTCTGCTTATCTTGTAGTTGTAAATTTTGTCTACTTACAAATGTTCTTATGTATTCATTAGTGATGTATACACACTTTTGTAATTAGATTTCTTTTCAATATTTTTTGACAGCCTTGCTGGTCACTTGATAGAATGTGGTGCTCAAGTTACAGGAGGGATCTTTACTGACTGGGAAGAAGTGCCTGGATGGTAATAAAGTACCTTCTACAGTTATCAAAATAGTTTAACAAGAATGACAAAGTGTTTTAGTTTTTGACCATGTCTTGTTTTCTGAGAGATGGAAATATTTAAAGAATTGACACAAGTTGTTTGGATTATAAAGAACAAATATATTTATGGTAATTTTGTTTTACAGTGGCTAATTGTTTCTATTATACCAACATCTACAAGCGTTTACTGTTTGAAACCCAATACATTCTATTGTATTGAACCATGTTAAATCAGATTAAAAATGGTCTAATAGTTAGTATGCCTAGACAGTGAATACAAATGTTTGTGGTTTCCATTCTGTTATTGCAAAAACATCCTTCAGTATTTGGGGTTATGGGTGTGCTGTGAGAATAATGGCCAAATTTCATGATTTAGTCAGACAAAAGTGGTCCAAGAGTAGGTGGTTTGAACTGTTGACTAACTTTTATTTTTCTAGTCTTCTTAATTGAGAATTAGGAACAGCTATGTACATTTATTTCTTGTTATAGCTCTGCACAAAAACTTAAACCTTATCAAACTTGTAAATTTTAACAATCAAAGCATGCTTTATGAATTAACAAATAAGTTGGACATTAATAATTAATTGCAAATACAAATAATTGTACAATGAAACAAGACTACAAGTTTCAGTGTTCTGACTTCATTCTCAGTGGTAAAGAGTTGAGCATGACTTCATATAACTACATCAATAATTTATGTCATTTAGCACCATCTAGATATTCCTCTCTACTGTACTTTTACTTAACTTGTTATGTACTCATGCTTTGTTTGGCTGCCATCTATGGGATTCCTTTCTCCCTGGTATCCTGGACTGATATTATATGCCTTCATGATGTGAGAGAAACACTTAGGTTCAAGAAGTTTTGATAGAAATGAAATAAAAAACCCACAATCTGAGCTCTTTCGAAAAGGTGGACCTTTTCTTCTTCAGGGGCAAACTGACAAACCAATTCCAGTTTGATCCTGAAGAAAAAATATTCACCTTTCAAAAGTGCTTAGGTTGTAAGATTTTTATTTCATTCCATTATATGGCTTCTGTCTTCATTATTTTCCCAGTTTTGTTTTCCTTATGTTGCAACCTTACCTTTTATTACTACCTTTTATTTTTCATCTTGAGCTGTCTACTCTTATCCTCCCCATTCTGGATTACAGACCTTTTTATCCTCATTTTCCCTCTACTGGACTCTTATTGTCAGTAATTTCCACACACTCCAATTCTGTGGCTACCCAATTTTCTTTATTTTCTGTGGCTACTCACTTGAAGGGGTCACTTATGCTAGGATCTTAGTCCTTTCTCATGTCTTCTCTTCTTAACCTGCATGCTATAACATATCTGGTCACCAGATGTCAAATACACATCATGAAGAGGAACATGAACAAAGCTGCCATCAATACCTTGACCAATAACAGACTCACCAGTAGCAGAACTTGAATATAAAGGTTATATACCTTCTAACAGCAATGATTGGGTCACCCCAGTATCACACTGAACATACATGGTTATGGAATTGGTAGCATCATTTGTTAAAGACACAAAAGATTTAAATTCTTCCCTGACTACTTTAGCCTTTATACCAGTGGCTGAATCAACAATATCAGGTAACTGGATGAAACTACGTCCATATATGGACAAGAACACAATAGGTGTTGCCTCCTTTTCTTTTTTCCCTTTTCAAAATCCAACAGTTAAACATAACATGACCAGGTTTTTTACAAAAATGGCAGACAGACACAAGTGTCTGATTTAAATTCTATGAAGTTGAATGAACTTCATTATTCAAAACTTGTAAACATTCCTGGCCACATATTCAAAACACCTGATTCAGAAGTGTTGTATCAGTCAAAGGCATAGCTTCCAACGTTGATAATGTTATGAAATTATATTTCAGTAGCTTGTGATACTTCACGAGTAGAACATCTGGCTCAACTTATAATTCTAAAGGTATGTTAGGCATTCCAAACATATTGTATTCTTTAATATTATAAGTCAACAATAGAGAAAACCTAGTAGTGACTGACAACACTTCTGAATGGCTATTATTTACATTACACCATAATTTGGTATGAAAATGCTACTGTCAGTAGGCCCTCTGGATAATTTTTGTTTAATAAAATTATTTTAATTCATTTAATAAGAAACGTCTTTTTTGGTTATTATCTAAAGAACCATATAAAACAATTAAAATATGAACATATAGGTATTAATGATTCATACATTCCAGAATTTTCTTATGGAATTAACATACAATTCAAAATATAGATTCAGTATAACCACAGCATCGGTTATGTTAGTTTCTAAATAGAGATTTAACCTCAACAAACACTACCATTAAAAACTGGGTACTTGACACACCACTTTCTTTGTTTATCAATGATTGTAGCAGGTCCTTCTGCAACTCTTTTTTCATACTGTAAACCACCTCTCTGTCCTTTTTTACCTGACTGTTCATCAATAGCTTTTCAGTCTGTGGTTTTACTAAATGTCAGAAGGTATTATCTGTGGTATGAGACATTCATTGCTGCCTCAAACTGTTCCTTCCTCTGTCCTTTTCACTCAACTTTTATATCTAACTGAGACCTTATTGAAGCTTTCCAGAATTTTTTACTTCTCCCATTTGAACCATTGATTTCCTGCCTTTTGTACCAACTAGTTCTGCTGTTTTTTTCCTCCTCCTTCTTGAGTGTGATTACTGTTGATTGGATGTTCATCTTCCACTGTACTTCTATTCCTGGACTAATCTTTCCTTTCTCAGCCACTGCTCACATGAGAGGTTTACTCTCTTCATTCTTCATATAGCCTTATTAGATTGTTCAGACCTGTTTCAGCTCTTGTATCCCATTGGACTGTTCAGTAGCCTTTTCATATGCTTCTGTTGAGATCCCTGTCTTGACCTGTCCTTACCTTGCTGCTCATCTTTTTTCAAGGACCTATCTCCTTCTACCATTACTAGGTGGGTGTATTGCCTTCATTACTAGGACAAACTCCACCTGGTGAGTGTGTCGACACACTCCACACAGTTATCTTCTCTTTTGATAATAATACATAAAGACTATTTTTTAGATTTTCTTTTTCATTTCATAGGAACCCACCAGGTGGTTAGTGTTGCCTTCCAGAGTACATTCTTCCAAAACCGTCATTGAACCAGAATAAGGGAAAGCACTATTACCATCTAGTCACTGTGAGATAAAGTGGCAAAGTATCTGTGTTGAACATATGTGCGTGTACATATTTACTCAATTGTCTGATCCTGGCTGAACCTATCCCACAGACTCTCATGAAACGATTCAGCACCAGGGAGGTGTTCTGTCCCTTTTCTGACTTTTAAAAATAGACTTTCACAGTCACCCATTGCACTGGTCAGAGTAAAAATCTTTTCTGGACTGATGGGTATCCAGGCATTTTCTCTGAGTCTACTTTATGTGAATTCACCCCTCCATCAAGTGGAGCATGAGAGACCCTTGACACTTATCAGTTTTAGTTCTGAATCTTGGAGAAACTTTTTGTTGGGGCCACACTAGGGAGTACCAGTATAGTGAAAATTGTGGCAGTAGTGATAATGTTAGTTTGGTGTGAGTCACTGGTGCAGTAGTAACACTGTTAGTGTAGTGCTGTACACTGGGGCAGTAGTAACACTGTTAGTGTAGTGCTGTACACTGGGGCAGTAGTAACACTGTTAGTGTAGTGCTGTACACTGGGGCAGTAGTAACACTGTTAGTGTAGTGCTGTACACTGGGGCAGTAGTAACACTATTAGTGTAGTGCTGTACACTGGGGCAGTAGTAACACTGTTAGTGTAGTGCTGTTCACTGGGGCAGTAGTAACACTGTTAGTGTGTTGCTGTACACTGGGGCAGTAGTGACACTGTCAGTGTAGTGCTGTACACTGGGGCAGTAGTAACACTGTCAGTGTAGTGTTGTACACTGGGGCAGTAGTAACACTGTTAGTGTAGTGTTGGGCAGTAGCAGTAGTAACACAGTAGTAACACAGTGTAGTGTAGTTGTACACTGGGGCAGTAGTAACACTGTTAGTGTAGTGTTGTACACTGGGACAATAGTAACACTGTTAGTGTAGTGTTGTACACTGGGGCAGTAGTAACACTGTTAGTGTAGTGTTGTACACTGGGGCAGTAGTAACACTGTTAGTGTAGTGTTGTACACTGGGACAATAGTAACACTGTTAGTGTAGTGTTGTACACTGGGGCAGTAGTAACACTGTTAGTGTAGTGTCAGTCACTGGGGCAGTAATGACAATTTAGTGTTGGTTACTGGGGCAGTGGTGATGTTGTTTTTAGATTTCAGTTATTTAATTTATTCAGTGCAATCAGAAAGCTACAATCTTAAAATATATTAAAACATATAACCAGTTTAAAAAGGCTTTCATCAGATGTAATTCTTTGTTGAAAGGTACATAATGCTGCTTTTTAAAAATTTTTATGTTTTTTTCTCACATAATTTTTGTGTTTTGCAGATGTAAATACAACAATAAAGATGTACACATTTCATTATTTTAATGTATTGAGTTCTATCACTAGACCTTTTAGGATTTTTGTATATTATAGATATATTAGCCATGTAAATACAATAAAGATGTGCATATCTTCATTTTTTGTTGTGTTGAGTTCTATCATCAGGCCTTTTAGGTTGTAAGGCAACAAAGTAGTTTAAGAGAATTTTGTTTGGTCATTATAGTGGTAGAACCTGATATAAGCAGTTAACAATGCATAACATAAAAAACTCATTTACTTTAATGTTTAATTAACATTCTATTTTCCAGGGAAAACATGGGATTTCCAATTGTTGATTGTAGTGAAGATGGAAGGTTTATTGTTACCAAGCCTCCTGGTACTGGTGGACTGGTTACAACAGCAACTGTTGCTGAGCAACTTGTGTATGAGATCGGAGATGCAAGACGGTACCAGTTACCTGATGTTATATGTGACTTCTCAAATGTCCAGTTGAAGCAAGTGGGTGGTAAGTTCACCCATTGTACTTATTTTCAATGGGTGTGTCACAAAACTGTTTTTTAAAAGTGCTATAATTCTGTCTAATGAACATAATTACACAGATTCAGAAAGTTATAAAGTAAAAAGTAGTAAAAGTCTGCATCCATTTAAGTAAAAGTTACATAAACGAAGTGTTGCCTCTTTATAAACAAATTCATTTTTTCTCATTTTATGTTAAAAGTTGATGACTTGTGAGAAATTTATAATAGATATGATGATTTTTCAAATATTTT
Organism: Tachypleus tridentatus; assembly: GCF_004210375.1. Lineage (NCBI taxonomy): Eukaryota > Metazoa > Arthropoda > Merostomata > Xiphosura > Limulidae > Tachypleus > Tachypleus tridentatus. Next base: position 119,590,705 of record NC_134834.1, on the reverse strand, counting down.
TAATCTTTTGTTACCATCAGTAATATTATAAGACTCTATTGGTTTGTTTGGTCTTATTGTAAGAGTTTATTTCAGTATTATAGTAAAAAAGTTTATTGTTACTACCCGTCATATTAGGTTATTTTATTGTTACAATCTATCATGTTGCATTAGTTTATTGTTACTACATGTCATACTAGGTTAGTTTATTTTTACTATATGTCATGTTGCATTAGTTTACTGTTACTACCTATCATGTTGCATTAGTTTATTGTTACTACATGTCATGCTAGGTTAGTTTATTTTTACTATATGTTATGTTGCATTAGTTTACTGTTACTACATATCATAGTAGGTTAGTTTGTTGTTACTGCATGTCATGTTGCATTAGTTTACTGTTACTACATATCATAGTAGGTTAGTTTGTTGTTGCTGCATATCATGTTGCATTGGTTTATTGTTACTACATGTCATATTAGGTTAGTTTATTGTTACTACATGTCATGTTGCATTAGTTTATTGTTACTACATGTCATTTTAGAAGAGCTGTAATAGTGTGAATACCTTTTGCTAGCTGGAGAAGCATGATTATTATTAATTATATTTGCTGTAAGATATTGTGTTAGGGTTATATTTTTTAATGCTCTGTTCCTAATCTAGTCCCTTGAGGATTTGCAAGTATTAGGAGAGTGTATAATGGTATTTCAACCTGACAAACTATGAATTGAAGGAAAATCATAGTCAATAACAGATGTGATTAATATAGTGTGGTTGAAATATTGTTATTATACATTTTTCTAATTCTTGAATATCTCTAAAGAACTAGATTAAGAATGTAAGGTTAAAAAATATAATGGGCCTAATGTAATGTCAAATATAATTAATTTTAGAAGAATTCAATGTCAGTCATTTTAGCATCAGATAAAATATTTATAGTTATTTTTTAGCTTATTTGTATAAATGTTTTATTGTAAGACCAAAAATATGTAATTAATCTGAGTTCTCTGATTTAACAAAAATATGTAATTAATCTGAGTTCTCTGGTTTTATTTTAATGAATTCTTTACTCTATTAACATTTCTGTTTGTAGAAAATGAAGTTCTAGTTGAAGGAGCAAAAGGACGACCTGCATCACCTTTCTACAAGGTATTAGTTGAGAATGTACTTTCTACAAGGTATTAGTTGAGAATGTACTTTCTACAAGGTATGAGTTGAGAATGTACTTTCTACAAGGTATTAGTTGAGAATGTACTTTCTACAAGGTATTAGTTGAGAATGTACTTTCTACAAGGTATTAGTTGAGAATGTACTTTCTACAAGGTATTAGTTGAGAATGTACTTTCTACAAGGTATTAGTTGAGAATGTACTTTCTACAAGGTATTAGTTGAGAATGTACTTTCTACAAGGTATTAGTTGAGAATGTACTTTCTACAAGGTATTATTTGAGAATGTACTTTCTACAAGGTATTAGTTGAGAATGTACTTTCTACAAGGTATGAGTTGAGAATGTACTTTCTACAAGGTATTAGTTGAGAATGTACTTTCTACAAGGTATGAGTTGAGAATGTACTTTCTACAAGGTATGAGTTGAGAATGTACTTTCTACAAGGTATTAGTTGAGAATGTACTTTCTACAAGGTATTAGTTGAGAATGTACTTTCTACAAGGTATTACTTGAGAATGTACTTTCTACAAGGTATTACTTGAGAATGTACTTTCTACAAGGTATTATTTGAGAATGTACTTTCTACAAGGTATTAGTTGAGAATGTACTTTCTACAAGGTATTAGTTGAGAATGTACTTTCTACAAGATATGAGTTGAGAATGTACTTTCTTTTCCAAATATTTAATGATGATGTATAGTGAAATCCACAGAAACTAATACAATATATTCTATTCTTGATGACAAGAAACCCACTTGAAATAAAAATGTATCTCAGAATGGCTGGTACAGGTATTAACACTTTTATTGATAAACAGAGAACAACATTTCAACCTTCCTAGATTATCTTTAGGTTAACCTAGGAAAGTCAAAACGTTGTTCTCTACTTATCAATAAAAATGTTAATACCCATACCAGTCGTTCTGAGATACATCAATATATTCTATTGATTAGCCATTGTAAAATTTCTTCATTCTGAGACCTATATGAATTTTTAAGTAGTGTTAAAAATAAATGTTGGATAATAGTAATGTCAGTTTTTTTTATTTTTTAATAATTCTGTTCTTAAGTTTCTTATAATTTTATTTATATTATTAACTTTGAAGAAAAATATTGATAAGTGGTTCTCAAAATTGGGTCTAGAAATCACTGTCAGCTGGTCTGAATTAGAAATCACTAATGTCAAATTCCACAGCTAGGACAGTATGAGAGAACAGAACAGGAAGGGTAGGACCAGTTGGTAATTCTTGAGGTCTTCTGTTCTACCAAAGTAGTTTATAGACCAAAACATTTTGAAAAACACTGACATAGATAACTTAAAATAGTTCTATCCTTCATTGTAAAATATTAAAGGTTGAAGAATTAAAACATTTTAGTCTTAACAAGAGTGATCAAAACAGTGCTTGAGAGATCTACAAATCATGAGAAGTTGAGAAAAGTAAAACATTATCTCAAAGTGAAGAAAATTCAGCAAAATTTATGTTCCACCCCCCTTTGTTTTTAAATCTTGTACCTTACTTTTGGTAAGAACAGTAAAACTAGGGGACCCAAGTTTTGATAGCATGACAGTCTTTAAATAAGTTAGTTTTATTTTTGTAATGAGGTAGGCTGCCTCCATATATAGTAAATTTAATGGAAGGCTTAAATAAGTATTTGAATGAAATGGATTGACTCTGTGTACATAAGGTTTGTAATGGGATATTTTATCCTAGTGAAACCATATTGACTAATATCAAATGTTGGAAATAAATCTAAATATTTGTAAGTCTGTGGACACCAGGAAGTGAGAAATGTTGAAATAATAGTGAGTCTGTGGAGACCAGGAAGTGAGAAATGTTGAAATATTAGTGAGTCTGTGGAGACCAGGAAGTGAGAAATGTTGAAATATTAGTGAGACTGTGTAGACCAGGAAGTGAGAAATGTTGAAATATTAGTGAGTCTGTGGAGACCAGGAAGTGAGAAATGTTGAAATAATAGTGAGTCTGTGGAGACCAGGAAGTGAGAAATGTTGAAATAATAGTGAGTCTGTGGAGACCAGGAAGTGAGAAATGTTGAAATATTAGTGAGTCTGTGGAGACTAGGAAGTGAGAAATGTTGAAATATTAGTGAGTCTGTAGAACCAGGAAGTGAGAAATGTTGAAATATTAGTGAGTCTGTGGAGAACCAGGAAGTGAGAAATGTTAAAATATTAGTGAGTCTGTGAGAACCAGGAAGTGAAAATGTTGAAATATTAGTGAGTCTGTGGAGAACCAGGAAGTGAAAATGTTGAAATAATAGTGAGTCTGTAAGAGACCAGGAAGTGAAAATGTTGAAATATTAGTGAGTCTGTGAAGACCAGGAAGTGAGAAATGTTGAAATATTAGTGAGTTTGTGTAGACCAGGAAGTGAAATGCTGAAATAATAGTGAGTCTGTGGGAACCAGGAAGTGAAAATGTTGAAATATTAGTGAGTCTGTGGAGAACCAGGAAGTGAGAAAATGCTGAAATAATAGTGAGTCTGTGGAACCAGGAAGTGAGAAATGTTGAAATATTAGTGAGTCTGTGAAGACCAGGAAGTGAAATGTTGAAATATTAGTGAGTCTGTAGAACCAGGAAGTGAAAATGTTGAAATATTAGTGAGTCTGTAGAGAACCAGGAAGTGAAAATGCTGAAATAATAGTGAGTCTGTAGAACCAGGAAGTGAGAAATGTTGAAATATTAGTGAGTCTGTGAAGACCAGGAAGTGAAAATGTTGAAATAGTAGTGAGTTTGTGTAGACCAGGAAGTGAGAAATGCTGAAATAATAGTGAGTCTGTGGAGACCAGGAAGTGAGAAATGTTGAAATATTAGTGAGTTTGTGTAGACCAGGAAGTGAGAAATGCTGAAATAATAGTGAGTCTGTGGAGACCAGGAAGTGAGAAATGTTGAAATATTAGTGAGTCTGTGGAGACCAGGAAGTGAGAAATGCTGAAATAATAGTGAGTCTGTGGAGACCAGGAAGTGAGAAATGTTGAAATATTAGTGAGTCTGTGAAGACCAGGAAGTGAGAAATGTTGAAATATTAGTGAGTCTGTGGAGACCAGGAAGTGAGAAATGTTGAAATATTAGTGAGTCTGTGTAGACCAGGAAGTGAGAAATGTTGAAATATTAGTGAGTTTGTGTAGACCAGGAAGTGAGAAATGCTGAAATAATAGTGAGTCTGTGGAGACCAGGAAGTGAGAAATGCTGAAATATTAGTGAGTCTGTGGAGACCAGGAAGTGAGAAATGCTGAAATATTAGTGAGTCTGTGGAGACCAGGAAGTGAGAAATGTTGAAATAATAGTGAGTCTGTGGAGACCAGGAAGTGAGAAAACAATATTGTGAATGTCCCCATAGTCATACTAATTAATCGATTACAAAATTTTATCAGATACTTGTGTTAAAATAGCTCCACAGATACATCTGTTTTCAGTAAAAACTTATTACACTATATAACACAAATTTTGTTCCTGGATAGTATGTGTTATTTCTTAATTGCTTATGTTGTAAAAGTACAGAAAACGGTCATTATTCCCTTCAAACTTTGCTTTTGTGACCTGGATAATGAAATTTAGAAATTAATCTATTTTCTATATAAAAACAGGCAAATTTGCACATTTTCATTTACATAAGGTCTGAATAAAACAACATGTGAATCAAAATTTACATGTATTTATACTAAAATTATACAAAAATGTTTAGAAGTGAATAGTTTTTCAAGATTTGGAACTGTAATGTAAATCATTTTCACATATCAGCCTCCAAATATAGTCTCCTATTATGTTTTTGTTATACACTCCTAGGTCACAAAAGCAAAGTTTGAAGAGAAAAATAGGTCTTTTCCATGTAATTTAGGCATAAGCAATTGGGAAACAACACATTCTGTCCAGGAACAAGAAAAAGTAAACATTTTGTTACATAGTGTAGTAATTATGTTACATAATGTAATAATTATGTTACATAGTGTTATGAAGGAGATGTATGATTAAATGCCAGAACTTGGTAACATTTTTTGTTGGTTATTTTAATTTAGCTTCTGACTTCATTCATACTTACCATAGACTTGTTCACATAATAAATTATAGAATATTTAAACTACAGTTAAAGTGACACATAAGATCTGAACTTAGATATTAATAAAGTCTGGCATGTATTAAGTCCTTCAGAAACTCTTTCTAAATCTACTTTAATGTATTGCACATTCTACATTCTATTTATTCTGCTAAGTTGTGTGCATTGTTATTACTAAAATGCCACGTCTCCTGATATTACCTCTTGACTTACATTAATTGATTACGTGTTATAAATTCTTATCAATATCTTGAATATTTAACCTTTGATTAGGTTTGTGCCACATATAGTGATGGGTTTCGAGCCACTGCAGTCTGTCCAGTTAAAGGCCCTCGCTCCATCCAAAAAGCACAGAAAACTGCTGAGGCTATTCTGAAAAGGTAACAGTTCATTCAGAGAGTGAGCAGTAATAGTAGACTGTGTGAAGTTGTTAAGTAGAAAATAGTAGTAATGAGCTTTGTAACAGGTGTTTGGTGGTAAGTAGAAAATAGTAGCAATGAGCTTTGTAACAGGTGTTTGGTGGTAAGTAGAAAATAGTAGCAATAGACTTTGTAACAGGTGTTTGGTGTTAAGTAGAAAATAGTAACAATGAGCTTTGTAACAGGTGTTTGGTGTTAAGTAGAAAATAGTAACAATGAGCTTTGTAACAGGTGTTTGGTGTTAAGTAGAAAATAGTAACAATGAGCTTTGTAACAGGTGTTTGGTGGTAAGTAGAAAATAGTAACAATGAGCTTTGTAACAGGTGTTTGGTGTTAAGTAGAAAATAGTAGCAATGAGCTTTGTAACAGGTGTTTGGTGTTAAGTAGAAAATAGTAGTAATGAGCTTTGTAACAGGTGTTTGTTGTTAAGTAGAAAATAGTAACAATGAGCTTTGTAACAGGTGTTTGGTGTTAAGTAGAAAATAGTAGCAATGAGCTTTGTAACAGGTGTTTGGTGTTAAGTAGAAAATAGTAACAATGAGCTTTGTAACAGGTGTTTGGTGTTAAGTAGAAAATAGTAACAATGAGCTTTGTAACAGGTGTTTGGTGTTAAGTAGAAAATAGTAGTAATGAGCTTTGTAACAGGTGTTTGTTGTTAAGTAGAAAATAGTAGTAATGAGCTTTGTAACAGGTGTTTGGTGGTAAGTAGAAAATAGTAGTAATAGACTTTGTAACAGGTGTTTGGTGGTAAGTAGAAAATAGTAGTAATAGACTTTGTAACAGGTGTTTGGTGGTAAGTAGAAAATAGTAGTAATAGACTTTGTAACAGGTGTTTGGTGGTAAGTAGAAAATAGTAGCAATGAGCTTTGTAACAGGTGTTTGGTGTTAAGTAGAAAATAGTAGTAATAGACTTTGTAACAGGTGTTTGGTGGTAAGTAGAAAATAGTAGTAATAGACTTTGTAACAGGTGTTTGGTGTTAAGTAGAAAATAGTAGTAATGAGCTTTGTAACAGGTGTTTGGTGTTAAGTAGAAAATAGTAGCAATGAGCTTTGTAACAGGTGTTTGGTGTTAAATAGAAAATAGTAACAATGAGCTTTGTAACAGGTGTTTGGTGGTAAGTAGAAAATAGTAACAATGAGCTTTGTAACAGGTGTTTGGTGGTAAGTAGAAAATAGTAACAATGAGCTTTGTAACAGGTGTTTGGTGGTAAGTAGAAAATAGTAGCAATGAGCTTTGTAACAGGTGTTTGGTGTTAAGTAGAAAATAGTAGCAATGAGCTTTGTAACAGGTGTTTGGTGTTAAGTAGAAAATAGTAACAATGAGCTTTGTAACAGGTGTTTGGTGTTAAGTAGAAAATAGTAACAATGAGCTTTGTAACAGGTGTTTGGTGTTAAGTAGAAAATAGTAGCAATGAGCTTTGTAACAGGTGTTTGGTGTTAAGTAGAAAATAGTAGTAATAGACTTTGTAACAGGTGTTTGGTGGTAAGTAGAAAATAGTAGTAATAGACTTTGTAACAGGTGTTTGGTGTTAAGTAGAAAATAGTAGTAATGAGCTTTGTAACAGGTGTTTGGTGTTAAGTAGAAAATAGTAGCAATGAGCTTTGTAACAGGTGTTTGGTGTTAAGTAGAAAATAGTAACAATGAGCTTTGTAACAGGTGTTTGGTGGTAAGTAGAAAATAGTAACAATGAGCTTTGTAACAGGTGTTTGGTGGTAAGTAGAAAATAGTAACAATGAGCTTTGTAACAGGTGTTTGGTGTTAAGTAGAAAATAGTAGCAATGAGCTTTGTAACAGGTGTTTGGTGTTAAGTAGAAAATAGTAGCAATGAGCTTTGTAACAGGTGTTTGGTGTTAAGTAGAAAATAGTAACAATGAGCTTTGTAACAGGTGTTTGGTGTTAAGTAGAAAATAGTAACAATGAGCTTTGTAACAGGTGTTTGGTGTTAAGTAGAAAATAGTAGCAATGAGCTTTGTAACAGGTGTTTGGTGTTAAGTAGAAAATAGTAGTAATAGACTTTGTAACAGGTGTTTGGTGTTAAGTAGAAAATAGTAACAATGAACTTTGTAACAGGTGTTTGGTGTTAAGTAGAAAATAGTAGTAATAGACTTTGTAACAGGTGTTTGGTGTTAAGTAGAAAATAGTAACAATGAACTTTGTAACAGGTGTTTGGTGTTAAGTAGAAAATAGTAACAATGAGCTTTGTAACAGGTGTTTGGTGTTAAGTAGAAAATAGTAACAATGAGCTTTGTAACAGGTGTTTGGTGTTAAGTAGAAAATAGTAACAATGAGCTTTGTAACAGGTGTTTGGTGTTAAGTAGAAAATAGTAACAATGAGCTTTGTAACAGGTGTTTGGTGTTAAGTAGAAAATAGTAGCAATGAGCTTTGTAACAGGTGTTTGGTGTTAAGTAGAAAATAGTAGCAATGAGCTTTGTAACAGGTGTTTGGTGTTAAGTAGAAAATAGTAGCAATGAGCTTTGTAACAGGTGTTTGGTGTTAAGTAGAAAATAGTAACAATGAGCTTTGTAACAGGTGTTTGGTGTTAAGTAGAAAATAGTAACAATAGACTTTGTAACAGGTGTTTGGTGTTAAGTAGAAAATAGTAACAATGAGCTTTGTAACAGGTGTTTGGTGTTAAGTAGAAAATAGTAGCAATGAGCTTTGTAACAGGTGTTTGGTGTTAAGTAGAAAATAAGTAGCAATGAGCTTTGTAACAGGTGTTTGGTGTTAAGTAGAAAATAGTAACAATGAGCTTTGTAACAGGTGTTTGGTGTTAAGTAGAAAATAGTAACAATGAGCTTTGTAACAGGTGTTTGGTGTTAAGTAGAAAATAGTAACAATGAGCTTTGTAACAGGTGTTTGGTGTTAAGTAGAAAATAGTAACAATGAGCTTTGTAACAGGTGTTTTGTTAAGTAGAAAATGTTAAAGTAGAAAATGGTGTTAAGTAGTAACAATGAGCTTTGTAACAGGTGTTTGGTGTTAAGTAGAAAATAGTAACAATAGCTTTGTAACAGGTGTTTGGTGTTAAGTAGAAAATAGTAGTAATAGACTTTGTAACAGGTGTTTGGTGTTAAGTAGAAAATAATAGTAATAGACTTTGTAACAGTAAGTAGAAAATAGAGCTTTGTAACAGGTGTTTGGTGTTAAGTAGAAAATAGTAGCAATAGAGCTTTGTAACAGGTGTTTGGTGTTAAGTAGAAAATAGTAACAATGAGCTTTGTAACAGGTGTTTGGTGTTAAGTAGAAAATAGTAACAATGAGCTTTGTAACAGGTGTTTGGTGTTAAGTAGAAAATAGTAACAATGAGCTTTGTAACAGGTGTTTGGTGTTAAGTAGAAAATAGTAGCAATGAGCTTTGTAACAGGTGTTTGGTGTTAAGTAGAAAATAGTAGCAATGAGCTTTGTAACAGGTGTTTGGTGTTAAGTAGAAAATAGTAACAATGAGCTTTGTAACAGGTGTTTGGTGGTAAGTAGAAAATAGTAACAATGAGCTTTGTAACAGGTGTTTGGTGGTAAGTAGAAAATAGTAACAATGAGCTTTGTAACAGGTGTTTGGTGGTAAGTAGAAAATAGTAGCAATGAGCTTTGTAACAGGTGTTTGGTGGTAAGTAGAAAATAGTAACAATGAGCTTTGTAACAGGTGTTTGGTGGTAAGTAGAAAATAAGTAACAATGAGCTTTGTAACAGGTGTTTGGTGTTAAGTAGAAAATAGTAGCAATGAGCTTTGTAACAGGTGTTTGGTGTTAAGTAGAAAATAGTAGCAATGAGCTTTGTAACAGGTGTTTGGTGTTAAGTAGAAAATAGTAACAATGAGCTTTGTAACAGGTGTTTGGTGTTAAGTAGAAAATAGTAGCAATGAGCTTTGTAACAGGTGTTTGGTGTTAAGTAGAAAATAGTAGTAATGAGCTTTGTAACAGGTGTTTGGTGTTAAGTAGAAAATAAGTAGCAATGAGCTTTGTAACAGGTGTTTGGTGTTAAGTAGAAAATAGTAACAATGAGCTTTGTAACAGGTGTTTGGTGTTAAGTAGAAAATAGTAACAATGAGCTTTGTAACAGGTGTTTGGTGTTAAGTAGAAAATAGTAACAATAGAAAATAGAAAATAGTAACAATGAGCTTTGTAACAGGTGTTTGGTGTTAAGTAGAAAATAGTAGCAATGAGCTTTGTAACAGGTGTTTGGTGTTAAGTAGAAAATAGTAACAATGAGCTTTGTAACAGGTGTTTGGTGTTAAGTAGAAAATAGTAACAATGAGCTTTGTAACAGGTGTTTGGTGTTAAGTAGAAAATAGTAACAATGAGCTTTGTAACAGGTGTTTGGTGTTAAGTAGAAAATAGTAGCAATGAGCTTTGTAACAGGTGTTTGGTGTTAAGTAGAAAATAGTAGCAATGAGCTTTGTAACAGGTGTTTGGTGTTAAGTAGAAAATAGTAACAATGAGCTTTGTAACAGGTGTTTGGTGTTAAGTAGAAAATAGTAACAATGAGCTTTGTAACAGGTGTTTGGTGTTAAGTAGAAAATAGTAGCAATGAGCTTTGTAACAGGTGTTTGGTGTTAAGTAGAAAATAGTAGCAATGAGCTTTGTAACAGGTGTTTGGTGTTAAGTAGAAAATAGTAACAATGAGCTTTGTAACAGGTGTTTGGTGTTAAGTAGAAAATAGTAGCAATGAGCTTTGTAACAGGTGTTTGGTGTAGAAAATAAGTAACAATAAGTAACAGAAAATAATAGAAAATAGTAACAATGAGCTTTGTAACAGGTGTTTGGTGTTAAGTAGAAAATAAGTAGCAATGAGCTTTGTAACAGGTGTTTGGTGTTAAGTAGAAAATAGTAACAATGAGCTTTGTAACAGGTGTTTGGTGTTAAGTAGAAAATAGTAGCAATGAGCTTTGTAACAGGTGTTTGGTGTTAAGTAGAAAATAGTAACAATGAGCTTTGTAACAGGTGTTTGGTGTTAAGTAGAAAATAGTAACAATGAGCTTTGTAACAGGTGTTTGGTGTTAAGTAGAAAATAGTAACAATGAGCTTTGTAACAGGTGTTTGGTGTTAAGTAGAAAATAGTAGCAATGAGCTTTGTAACAGGTGTTTGGTGTTAAGTAGAAAATAGTAACAATGAGCTTTGTAACAGGTGTTTGGTGTTAAGTAGAAAATAGTAACAATGAGCTTTGTAACAGGTGTTTGGTGTTAAGTAGAAAATAGTAGTAATGAGCTTTGTAACAGGTGTTTGGTGTTAAGTAGAAAATAGTAGCAATGAGCTTTGTAACAGGTGTTTGGTGTTAAGTAGAAAATAGTAACAATGAGCTTTGTAACAGGTGTTTGGTGGTAAGTAGAAAATAGTAGTAATAGACTTTGTAACAGGTGTTTGGTGGTAAGTAGAAAATAGTAGCAATGAGCTTTGTAACAGGTGTTTGGTGTTAAGTAGAAAATAGTAACAATGAGCTTTGTAACAGGTGTTTGGTGTTAAGTAGAAAATAGTAGTAATAGAGCTTTGTAACAGGTGTTTGGTGTTAAGTAGAAAATAGTAGTAATAGACTTTGTAACAGGTGTTTGGTGTTAAGTAGAAAATAGTAACAATGAGCTTTGTAACAGGTGTTTGGTGTTAAGTAGAAAATAGTAGCAATGAGCTTTGTAACAGGTGTTTGGTGTTAAGTAGAAAATAGTAGTAATAGACTTTGTAACAGGTGTTTGGTGTTAAGTAGAAAATAGTAACAATGAGCTTTGTAACAGGTGTTTGGTGTTAAGTAGAAAATAGTAACAATGAGCTTTGTAACAGGTGTTTGGTGTTAAGTAGAAAATAGTAGTAATAGACTTTGTAACAGGTGTTTGGTGTTAAGTAGAAAATAGTAACAATGAGCTTTGTAACAGGTGTTTGGTGTTAAGTAGAAAATAGTAGTAATAGACTTTGTAACAGGTGTTTGGTGTGTAAGTAGAAAATAGTAGTAATAGAGCTTTGTAACAGGTGTTTGGTGTTAAGTAGAAAATAAGTAATAGTAACAAAGTAGTAGAAAATAGTAATAGAGCTTTGTAACAGGTGTTTGGTGTTAAGTAGAAAATAGTAGTAATAGACTTTGTAACAGGTGTTTGGTGGTAAGTGTTTGGTGTTAAAGTAGAAGTAGAAAATAGTAACAAGAGCTTTGTAACAGGTGTTTGGTGGTAAGTAGAAAATAGTAGTAATAGACTTTGTAACAGGTGTTTGGTGGTAAGTAGAAAATAAGTAGTAATAGACTTTGTAACAGGTGTTTGGTGGTAAGTAGAAAATAGTAGTAATAGACTTTGTAACAGGTGTTTGGTGTTAAGTAGAAAATAGTAGTAATAGACTTTGTAACAGGTGTTTGGTGGTAAGTAGAAAATAGTAGTAATAGACTTTGTAACAGGTGTTTGGTGGTAAGTAGAAAATAGTAGTAATAAAAATAAGTAGAAAAAGTAGTAATAGACTTTGTAACAGGTGTTTGGTGTTAAGTAGAAAATAGTAGTAATGAGCTTTGTAACAGGTGTTTGGTGTTAAGTAGAAAATAGTAGTAATGAGCTTTGTAACAGGTGTTTGGTGTTAAGTAGAAAATAGTAGTAATGAGCTTTGTAACAGGTGTTTGGTGTTAAGTAGAAAATAGTAACAATGAGCTTTGTAACAGGTGTTTGGTGTTAAGTAGAAAATAGTAGTAATGAGCTTTGTAACAGGTGTTTGGTGTTAAGTAGAAAATAGTAGTAATAGACTTTGTAACAGGTGTTTGGTGTTAAGTAGAAAATAGTAGCAATAGACTTTGTAACAGGTGTTTGGTGGTAAGTAGAAAATAGTAGTAATGAGCTTTGTAACAGGTGTTTGGTGTTAAGTAGAAAATAGAAAATAGTAGTAATGAGACTTTGTAACAGGTGTTTGGTGGTAAGTAGAAAATAGTAGTAATAGACTTTGTAACAGGTGTTTGGTGGTAAGTAGAAAATAGTAGCAATGAGCTTTGTAACAGGTGTTTGGTGGTAAGTAGAAAATAGTAGTAATAGACTTTGTAACAGGTGTTTGGTGTTAAGTAGAAAATAGTAGTAATGAGCTTTGTAACAGGTGTTTGGTGGTAAGTAGAAAATAGTAGTAATAGACTTTGTAACAGGTGTTTGGTGGTAAGTAGAAAATAGTAGCAATGAGCTTTTAACAGGTGTTTGGTGTGGTAAGTAGAAAATAGTAGCAATAGACTTTGTAACAGGTGTTTGGTGGTAAGTAGAAAATAGTAGTAATAGACTTTGTAACAGGTGTTTGGTGTTAAGTAGAAAATAGTAGTAATAGACTTTGTAACAGGTGTTTGGTGGTAAGTAGAAAATAGTAGTAATAGACTTTGTAACAGGTGTTTGGTGTTAAGTAGAAAATAGTAGCAATGAGCTTTGTAACAGGTGTTTGGTGGTAAGTAGAAAATAGTAGTAATAGACTTTGTAACAGGTGTTTGGTGGTAAGTAGAAAATAGTAGTAATAGACTTTGTAACAGGTGTTTGGTGGTAAGTAGAAAATAGTAGTAATAGACTTTGTAACAGGTGTTTGGTGTTAAGTAGAAAATAGTAGTAATAGACTTTGTAACAGGTGTTTGGTGGTAAGTAGAAAATAGTAGTAATAGACTTTGTAACAGGTGTTTGGTGGTAAGTAGAAAATAGTAGCAATGAGCTTTGTAACAGGTGTTTGGTGTTAAGTAGAAAATAGTAACAATGACTTTGTAACAGGTGTTTGGTGGTAAGTAGAAAATAGTAGTAATAGACTTTGTAACAGGTGTTTGGTGTTAAGTAGAAAATAGTAGTAATAGACTTTGTAACAGGTGTTTGGTGGTAAGTAGAAAATAGTAGTAATAGACTTTGTAACAGGTGTTTGGTGGTAAGTAGAAAATAGTAGTAATAGACTTTGTAACAGGTGTTTGGTGGTAAGTAGTAAGTAGAAAATAGTAGTAATAGACTTTGTAACAGGTGTTTGGTGTTAAGTAGAAAATAGTAGTAATAGACTTTGTAACAGGTGTTTGGTGGTAAGTAGAAAATAGTAGTAATAGACTTTGTAACAGGTGTTTGGTGGTAAGTAGAAAATAGTAGTAATAGACTTTGTAACAGGTGTTTGGTGTTAAGTAGAAAATAGTATCAATGAGCTTTGTAACAGGTGTTTGGTGTTAAGTAGAAAATAGTAGTAATGAGCTTTGTAACAGGTGTTTGGTGGTAAGTAGAAAATAGTAGTAATAGACTTTATAACAGGTGTTTGGTGTTAAGTAGAAAATAGTAGCAATAGACTTTGTAACAGGTGTTTGGTGTTAAGTAGAAAATAGTAGTAATAGACTTTGTAACAGGTGTTTGGTGGTAAGTAGAAAATAGTAGTAATAGACTTTGTAACAGGTGTTTGGTGTTAAGTAGAAAATAGTAGTAATGAGCTTTGTAACAGGTGTTTGGTGTTAAGTAGAAAATAGTAGTAATGAGCTTTGTAACAGGTGTTTGGTGTTAAGTAGAAAATAGTAGTAATAGACTTTGTAACAGGTGTTTGGTGTTAAGTAGAAAATAGTAGTAATGAGCTTTGTAACAGGTGTTTGGTGTTAAGTAGAAAATAGTAGTAATAGACTTTGTAACAGGTGTTTGGTGTTAAGTAGAAAATAGTAGTAATAGACTTTGTAACAGGTGTTTGGTGTTAAGTAGAAAATAGTAGTAATAGACTTTGTAACAGGTGTTTGGTGTTAAGTAGAAAATAGTAGTAATAGACTTTGTAACAGGTGTTTGGTGTTAAGTAGAAAATAGTAGTAATAGACTTTGTAACAGGTGTTTGGTGTTAAGTAGAAAATAGTAGTAATGAGCTTTGTAACAGGTGTTTGGTGGTAAGTAGAAAATAGTAGTAATAGACTTTGTAACAGGTGTTTGGTGTTAAGTAGAAAATAGTAGTAATGAGCTTTGTAACAGGTGTTTGGTGTTAAGTAGAAAATAGTAGTAATGAGCTTTGTAACAGGTGTTTGGTGTTAAGTAGAAAATAGTAGTAATGAGCTTTGTAACAGGTGTTTGGTGGTAAGTAGAAAATAGTAGTAATAGACTTTGTAACAGGTGTTTGGTGGTAAGTAGAAAATAGTAGTAATGAGCTTTGTAACAGGTGTTTGGTGGTAAGTAGAAAATAGTAGTAATAGACTTTGTAACAGGTGTTTGGTGGTAAGTAGAAAATAGTAGTAATAGACTTTGTAACAGGTGTTTGGTGTTAAGTAGAAAATAGTAGTAATAGACTTTGTAACAGGTGTTTGGTGGTAAGTAGAAAATAGTAGTAATAGACTTTGTAACAGGTGTTTGGTGTTAAGTAGAAAATAGTAGTAATAGACTTTGTAACAGGTGTTTGGTGGTAAGTAGAAAATAGTAGTAATAGACTTTGTAACAGGTGTTTGGTGTTAAGTAGAAAATAGTAGTAATAGACTTTGTAACTTTGTAACAGGTGTTTAACAGGTGTTTGTTAAGTAGAAAATAGTAGTAATAGACTTTGTAACAGGTGTTTGGTGTTAAGTAGAAAATAGTAGTAATAGACTTTGTAACAGGTGTTTGGTGTTAAGTAGAAAATAGTAGTAATAGACTTTGTAACAGGTGTTTGGTGTTAAGTAGAAAAAGTAGTAGAAAATAGTAGTAATGGTGAGACTTTGTAACAGGTGTTTGGTGGTAAGTAGAAAATAGTAGTAATAGACTTTGTAACAGGTGTTTGGTGTTAAGTAGAAAATAGTAGTAATGAGCTTTGTAACAGGTGTTTGGTGGTAAGTAGAAAATAGTAGTAATGAGCTTTGTAACAGGTGTTTGGTGGTAAGTAGAAAATAGTAGTAATAGACTTTGTAACAGGTGTTTGGTGGTAAGTAGAAAATAGTAGTAATAGACTTTGTAACAGGTGTTTGGTGGTAAGTAGAAAATAGTAGTAATGAGCTTTGTAACAGGTGTTTGGTGGTAAGTAGAAAATAGTAGTAATAGACTTTGTAACAGGTGTTTGGTGGTAAGTAGAAAAAAATAGTAATAATAGAGCTTTGTAACAGGTGTTTGGTGGTAAGTAGAAAATAGTAGTAATAGACTTTGTAACAGGTGTTTGGTGGTAAGTAGAAAATAGTAGTAATAGACTTTGTAACAGGTGTTTGGTGGTGGTAGTAGAAAATAAGTAGTAATAGAGCTTTGTAACAGGTGTTTGGTGGTAAGTAGAAAATAGTAGTAATAGACTTTGTAACAGGTGTTTGGTGGTAAGTAGAAAATAGTAGTAATAGACTTTGTAACAGGTGTTTGGTGGTAAGTAGAAAATAGTAGTAATAGACTTTGTAACAGGTGTTTGGTGGTAAGTAGAAAATAGTAGTAATAGACTTTGTAACAGGTGTTTGGTGGTAAGTAGAAAATAGTAGTAATAGACTTTGTAACAGGTGTTTGGTGAAGTAAGTAGTAAAAAATAGTAGTAATAGAGCTTTGTAACAGGTGTTTGGTGGTAAGTAGAAAAAAGTAGTAATAGACTTTGTAACAGGTGTTTGGTGGTAAGTAGAAAATAGTAGCAATAGAGCTGGAGTAACAGGTGTTTTGGTGGTAAGTAGAAAATAGTAGCAATGAGCTTTGTAACAGGTGTTTAATGGTGGTAAGTAGAAAATAGTAGTAATAGACTTTGTAACAGGTGTTTGGTGTTAAGTAGAAAATAGTAGTAATAGACTTTGTAACAGGTGGTGTTTGAAAATAGTAAATAGAAAATAGTAGTAAGTAGAAATAGTAGGTAACAGGTGTTTGGTGGTAAGTAGAAAATAGTAGTAATAGACTTTTGTAACAGGTGTTTGGTGGTAAGTAGAAAATAGTAGTAATAGACTTTGTAACAGGTGTTTGGTGTTAAGTAGAAAATAGTAGTAATAGACTTTGTAACAGGTGTTTGGTGTTAAGTAGAAAATAGTAGTAATAGACTTTGTAACAGGTGTTTGGTGGTAAGTAGAAAATAGTAGTAATAGACTTTGTAACAGGTGTTTGGTGGTAAGTAGAAAATAGTAGCAATGAGCTTTGTAGCTGGTCAGTAGTAGTACGTGTAGTCTTTGGGAAATTGGACAGTATTTCTTTTCTTTCACTTCTTCTAATGTTACCAGAAATTAAATGCATATTTACAGGTGAAATTTAGTGTTAAGAATTTACCTGTTTGTATTTAAGTGATATATATTTAAAGTACTGTTTCACATAAACAGTTGTTCACTGTTTTAATCTTTGGTTGTATTTCAGGTGCTCACAAATATTTAAAAAGCTTGGCCTTGAAGGCTTTAGAAGAACTCATATAGATATATTGGGGTCTGAACAAAGTTATGGAGCACAAGCCAGACCAGTTGATCAGGTGGGTTGTGGTGCAAGTTGGTTAATTTTCTTTCAATAAAAATGCTGTCTCATAATAAACTAAGGCTGGTAATTTTTTCTCAGGCACACTGTGATACTGTGTTAAGAGTGAGAGATTTTTATTTCTTTGATGCAATTATGAATTGTAGTTTCAGGGTTAGTATGTGGTGTTTGATACTAACCCTGATGATGACCATTTTACTCAAATTACTGAGCTGTAGCTATTAATAAATATTTTAACTTTTTTCATTGTGCAAAAAAATGTCAAATTTTGTGTTTTTTACTTCTGATATAATAACACTGAATGAAGAAATTTTTTTGACTTTGAAATAAGTTTGTTTTCTGATAGTTATAAAATTAATGACAGACTTATTCTATATTAAAGGATTAACAATATATCGTTTAATAATGGGATAGAGCAGCAATGTTTCATGAGAACTGGATCAGTTATCTTGAAGAGTGGGACAAAATACCACAGTTTTACAAGGAAGAGGCTACACTGAATAATACATATCAGATACGAGCGTAATATCTTTTGTTATCACCGTATAGTGACTTACAGTTTCTAGTGATGATTCTGTAGATTATGAAGTATATAGATTTAAATGGTTATTAAGTCTTTATATTTTTAGGCTCCAAGAGAGGCAGTGTTATGGATAGCTGTACATCACAATGAAAAACAAGCTTTGGAGATTTTTGGCATGGAGATTGCAGCATCAGCTACGGGAGCTGGTACGTTTTAGTTTTAGCAGCATCAGCTACGGGAGCTGGTACGTTTTAGTTTTAGCAGCATCAGCTACGGGAGCTGGCACGCTTTAGTTTTAGCAGCATCAGCCACGGAGCTGGCACGCTTTAGTTTTAGCAGCATCAGCCACGGAGCTGGCACGCTTTAGTTTTAGCAGCATCAGCCACGGAGCTGGCACGCTTTAGTTTTAGCAGCATCAGCTACGGAGCTGGCACGTTTTAGTTTTAGCAGCATCAGCCACGGAGCTGGCACGCTTTAGTTTTAGCAGCATCAGCTACCGGAGCTGGCACGTTTTAGTTTTAGCAGCATCAGCTACGGGAGCTGGTACGTTTTAGTTTTAGCAGCATCAGCTACGGGAGCTGGTACGTTTTAGTTTTAGCAGCATCAGCTACGGGAGCTGGTACGTTTTAGTTTTAGCAGCATCAGCTACGGGAGCTGGTACGTTTTAGTTTTAGCAGCATCAGCTACGGGAGCTGGTACGTTTTAGTTTTATCAAGCTTTTTGTCAGGATCGTAGTAAGCAACTATGTAGATATAAATACAGTCAACAGTCTGTAGACAGTTTAATGTGAATAAACAAAGAACAAGATTTATCAACATTTCACTGTTTCTAGTCAGTATGTCCTTACAGTCCAATGTTTAAAATCCATGTTTCTGTGCAGCTCATTTTTATTTCTTTATGGGACTGTGTTGCTCTTCTACGTTCTTTTATTGTTCAGTTTTTAATATTCGATATTTATTTACACTGTTAGTGTTTACTAGCTAATAATTACAATATTGTTGTTTCCATGGTAACCAGTATAGTGTTGCTGTTTTAATTTGTCTTTACAAGGTTCTCTGAAGTTTACAAAGAAGTTCTTTATGTAATAGCTTTTCCTTCCTGACAAAAGTAATGCTTTCTTTATTTCTTGCAGCTCCAGGACTAACTACTCTTGTAGGTGGGCGTCCCAAACCGTAAGTTTGTTTGCCAATCCTACTTATATTTTTTATGTGAGTTCAGATTTGCTTAGGAAATTTGTTCCTTAATTTCACTTCATATTATCTTCCTTTACTGTAGAGTTCCTGTACTGAAGTTATTTTCTTTCTTGCACCCCAAGGACAGACTTGAAGTAAGTTTTATATTAACTTCATTACAGTGACTCAAGAGGTGTTTTACTACGTAAATTGTGTCCACAGAGTAACACCCAAGTTTCAGTTCATTTAGTAGCTAACTTATTAGATTGTGCTTTCAACCATTCATAGGTGTAAGGAAATATTCTAATGTTGAATCATTTGATAGTTAACCATACTTTTTGTGAGGCATTTTAGAAAAAATATCTTTTCAGTGTGGGATGTGTTCTCCACTTTATTACAGATAAAGATTCACACAGACGACCACACAGAAACATTCCAGCCATCAGATAAGAATGAAGAAACATTTTCAGATGAACTGCAAGTTGAATCTGTAGAAGATTCCGTCCATCCTGAAGGACAATTTACATACAGACTAGAAGAGCTGGCTTATACCCGCAGTGGTGACAAGGGCGATACCTGTAACATTGGTAATATTAGCTTATATACATCTGTATATTTGAATGACACTGTTTTGCTTCTTTTGTGTTGGTTTAAGCTAGTTGATCTATTGGTTTTCCTTTGCATGCAGTTCCAGTTCTCTGTTTGCTGTTGCTACAATCTGAAATTGAAATGAACGTTAAGACTGTATATATCTGTCAGGTACGAGAATCCCACACCTACCTTGAAAACTAACATATTACATGAATGAAAACGTTTTGTAGGTTATACCAGATCCAGGTGGTTAACAAGTGCACATACAAAAACAGGTTTTTCAACATGAACATCATGTTCAAGTATTAATAAATGTGTGTATTGAACCGATAAACAACAGTAATGGAATGCATTAAGACAGAATGAATAAAATGGTATGGTTGATTCTCTGAGTGTTAGCAGTATGTTACTGTGATATTTATCCATAAAGTTTATATAGATATATGTTGTGCATGTGTGTTTATTTTGCAGGTGAACATAGCTCATAAACAATTTAAAACTTTTCAAAGCTCCAGCTAATCAAATAAAGATAAAGCATGGAGGGCTGCAAGGCTTCAGGTGATGCACTCTGACTTGTTAATGTAACTTATGACCATATCTGCTTTACTAAGTGGGTTGTCAAGTACCCAGCTTCTTCCACAATAAACCTACTTTCTCATTGACATAACTGTATCCAGTTCCATTTGTTCTGCAGTCTGTTGTTAACTTTTTTCCGTTCTTTAAGTGATAACTATAATGTAGCCATTTCAGTTTCAGATAACACCCTTCAGAAGTGGATGGTGGCAGGTTAATACATGTTGTCATTCATTAATGTCTCAACAATTATTGCTTTGTGTCCCATAAAGTAAGTTTATAGAACAATATTAGAAATGACACCATCAGATGTCAGGAATAAGTAGGTGATGACTTTGACACCAAACTAAATAAAAACACATGCAAAATTCACAACCCTGACACAGCAATGAAAGAGAATTTTATCTCTAAAGACTGGTGTCTAGGATAAATAATAGAAGATGATGGTATTCAAAATTGTTAAACAGTGAAAAATACCTAAAACTAAAATTATAATTTTAAGTTTCTTTTCTGTGGAGCAGTGACTAAAGTATGTAAGGAAATTCAGAGGTCTTGTTTCAACCAATTAAAAGTAAAATAACCTGGTCACAACATTTGTTGTATGATACTTTTACCAAGAGGAGAAAGGGCTGAAACATTGTTCAAGTTGATATAGTCTGCAGTTGAGGAAGAACTGAACAAAGTTTAACTTTTGTTTTAGTGGGACTACCAAGGATGAGGTGAAACAGTTTTCCAGATGTTGATCTGATGATGTATTTATTTACTCCTGCAGGTGTGATTGCTCGTCATCCTGCATATTACCCGTACTTGTGTAATGCTTTGACACCAAAGAAGATAAAGGAGTATTTCAACCATTTATTTGATCAAGACTCCACAAATAAAGAAAGCACAGTGCAAAGGTAAAAATTTGGTTAAAATAGTGTGACTTTACACACACAGACTACTGAAGTAAAACACAAACCTTCCACTTACTTAGAGATAAGTCAAGAAATTGTTTCATCACTACATATTTTAATTATAAAACAAGTACACAAAAGGTTGTTTAGTTTCATATTTATTACTGATGGTGAACAGCTTGTGTTCCAGTTTGCTTCACCAGCACTCACTAAATGCAGGTCTTGTGGAATCAAGAAATTAAACATAAGACCAGTGTTATCCTGGCTGGAAGATAATTCATGACTATTATAAAGAACCATAGCCACACCCTGACCATGTGGGATAATCCAAACTAGACACCTGCTTATTGTGGTCAGAGATGATGCTAAAATGTATTGTAATAATAACCATATGTCTTTGTTGTATTTCAGATACCTCCTTCCAGGAATCCATGGCATGAACTTTGTGCTGAAGAGATCATTAGGTGGAGGAGGAATAGCATCTCTCAGGAGTGACCCCCAGGTTAACTTTACTTACTGAATGTGTAAATGGTCTTAAGTGGAGTACTTGCAAAAAACTAATGTGGTTCACTGTTTTTCCTTCAAGTATGGCAGGGTTGAATTTCAAAAATAAATATAATATCTCTAAATGTATTATGTTGATTAGTTATCTACTCATTTGTAATAATGTCATGTTAACTAGGGTAATCAATAGAATATTGTACATTCCCAATTCCTGCTACCATACATGGAAGTTTCCAGTACAAGTTAACAATAAAACCTGCTTGTAGAAACACAAGTATAGAATGTGTGTTATGATAGGTCTCCACAGATTACTATAAAGGCATACAACACTATTCTCTCCACTTGTGTTTCTACAATAGATAGTTGCCATCAATTAATTTCACTGTGAATACCCTTCCTAAAAGAACAGATAAGTTAACACTAACTTGTGGTTTTTGCCTTAGTTAAGAAAACTTTACCATACTTTAATATTATCAATGAATAGACTTTAGTTACTTTAAACATTACACCTTTTTTAAAACTTTTGATAAGTTAATGTTATTCTAAAACGTAAATACAAAAATTATTGTAATTACTAACCTTGTTTTGTCTACTTTACATTTCAAAGAGAAAGTTTAGTTACCAGTATAATAACATTCACCAACAACAGGTTAACTTGAATTTGGTTCATGAACAAGTGTATGCAAAGTCATTTAGAATACAAGTTAATTTACATTTTAAAAGGTTTCTTGGTGTAGTAAGTTTTTCATTTAAAAATTAAGTCTAGAAACATTACCATTAATGAGGATATATTCTTCAATCAGCCACTTATCCTTTTATGACTTATGTTTTGATATGAAATTACTTAACTTACAGAAATCTATAGTGTTTAGTCATCCTCACTATTAACATAGAAAAGTAGTTTCCACACAGTACTTTCTGATTAAGTGAATCACCTTTCATTTCTACTTCTAGGGAAAGGCACTGGGCCAAATCCTGTTAGACTTAAAACTGGAAAACTTCCCAAGTCTGAAAGATATGAAAAGTTAAAACAACAGCAGTGGCTACTGGTTATCTTCTGAATATAGTAATTGGATAAGTCTGCCCAATAGAAATATAATTAGTAGTAAAATTAACTTTTTTTAAATAATTATGACAGTTTATACATGGTCTAGTGATTAGGTAGACAAAAATTACATATTTTGCTGTTGGCGACATGTTAGATTTCTATCATTGATTTAGGGGAACAACTAATGATAATAAAGTATCTACCTAAACTTTGTATGTTGGGGAATGTGTTATGTAAAAAATATCTTTCCATTATTTCTGAAACTGAAAAAGTTTCCTTCTGAATTTTGGTTGTAAGAGCAAACTTGTATACAATGTCCTGGTGAAACCATGATCTTCACAATTCATTCAAAAGTAACTTAGAGTAAAGTCTTTAATATTCCTTTCAAATATTTATTGGATGGGAAGATTTGAAATTTACATGTTTTAACTATAGTGAAATAAAAGACATGATTCTGGTTTACTAATAAAACAGTTCTCAGTAATACACTTCTATGAAGGTAATTATACTTATGTTTTTATTTCCATTTTCTAAGAAATACTTTAATGTTTTACCCACGTTATCCTTATTTGTACAATGAAAGAAGTAAAGACTGTCACTCCACAGAACACGTTTTGCTCAAGAAAGTATACAACATAACATTAACAGTTAATTCCTGGAGTTTATTTAAATTATGAGAGGAGTGAGTGTTATTGTTGGAATTATCATAGAACAAAATGTAGTGTGTTTGTTTCAACCTGAAACTTAGGAGTATTATGTAGGGTAATAAAACAGACAACTTGTGCATGCAAGACATTTAATAAAAAATGACTGCTCCAACCATTACTAATTTTATCATTAATAAAATAATTCTATATAAATGTATTAAAAGTAACAGAGAACAAAACTAAGTATAATTTTTTTATATATTCTGAGAGATTAAGAAATCAAAATTCAAAGCCATACAAACAACTAAATCTCATTTGTTATGAAGAAACTGTTCCTTGGAGAGACTAATCTATATTTCTAAGGAAACATTTATCAAACAAAGTATTTAAACATCTTATCAAATATGTATAATGAATACTATAAACAAAAATAAACATATCTGAATAACTAATAAAACATTCTGTATTATCAACAACTTTTAGCCAATAGGAATATTATTTAGAACAACTATGAGTACTATTGTGCTTGTAAAAAATAAAATATTGAAACCACATTAAAGAATGACTACTTTCACTGACACAATTGATCAAAGTGATTTACACAGGTACATGTAGTAATGAGTATATTAACTTATGAACTAGGAACAATAACAAAATCATTACCAAGAACACATGGAGTAACAATGTAAATTACTGAAGTACCAGACAGCTATCTGACCTTACAAACTGGAAAACATTAGTAAAACCAGTGTAACATTATCAGTAGTGCATTACATATGATGAATTATCTTTGGCATTGTTCTATAGTTTGTACTAAAATATTCAGGAGAATGCTAGGGAGACATAATAGCATATTTAATTGGATCATGTAATATTTAAAACATTAACTTTTGTATAAGTAGATGGATGTCTATATTTTAACATGTTTAAAGTTTCTGTTATCACAATCACTCAGTTAAAATTGTGGTAAACAAAAGGAGATAAAATACAATAATCTTTTAAAGAGCTAAAAAACCTTTAATAACAGTTCTTTATGAAAAATAAAACTTAGTTTTAATAGTGAATTTAAATGTTATTTTATCAGTTGTTAACTATAGTTTTTTTTGTAATAACGTATTTTATGAATAAATTTAAATTTACAAGCAATATTACACTGATGTGAACAGATATTCAAATATTTCTATCAAAGTCTCAATATGAAATATCTACCGGTTATCTTTAAAATGTTTGTGTTCTGAGTAGCATTTAGAAAGTCAATTAAAATAAACAAACGTGATCCATCAATCAGTCCTTGTTCAAAACACCTAAATGTTTAGAGTGATGCAAGTTATCTTCTAAAGGTAGCTCGTATGGATATTAAAACAAACATTATATATAAAATACAATGTAACAACTGCTAAAATTTTTTTATATAGGATAAACAAGCTATAAAATAGAAACCAGTTTCAAAAAAGCACCTTTGCACATATTTAACACTGCACAAGGTAACCGTAAGAAAAGACATTAACATACTGAGGAAACAAAGGCAAAGAAGCCCTACTTATACAAGAACTGAAATGAAAACTAAACAAATATACCTTTATACCTAAATTAATAACCTAACATTTAAACTGCAACGCCCCCTATAATCTCGTACTTGTTCACACTTTCCTTTCAGAGACTTTTTACCAGCAAAAGACAGTTTCAAACTACGTTAACCTGAAGATCACCTAAGACAGTCAGAACTTTCTGTATTTTATGTTAATGTTTTAATACCCATACCAACTGTCTGTCTTTAGAATACATTTTTACTTTAAGTGGATTTCTCATCATCATGATTTACACTGTATTTCTCATCATCATGATTTACACTGTATTTCTCATCATCATGAGTTACACTGTCTATTTGCCACAATAAACAAAACTAATCCATCTTCAATCCTGGTTTAAAACAAACTTAAATGTTTACAGAGGTACGAGTTGTACACAGGCCACAACAAACAGGTCTTAATCCATCTTCAGCCCTGTTCTACTAACGAGTTGTACACAGGCCACAACAAACAGGTCTTAATCCATCTTCAGCCCTGTTCTACTAACGAGTTGTACACAGGCCACAACAAACAGGTCTTAATCCATCTTCAGCCCTGTTCTACTAACGAAGTTGTACACAGGCCACAACAAACAGGTCTTAATCCATCTTCAGCCCTGTTCTACTAACGAAGTTGTACACAGGCCACAACAAACAGGTCTTAATCCATCTTCAGCCCTGTTCTACTAACGAGTTGTACACAGGCCACAACAAACAGGTCTTAATCCATCTTCAGCCCTGTTCTACTAACGAGTTGTACATAGGCCACAACAAACAGGTCTTAATCCATCTTCAGCCCTGTTCTACTAACGAGTTGTACACAGGCCACAACAAACAGGTCTTATTCCACCTTCAGCCCTGTTCTACTAAGAATTTTTCATTGTTTACACTAACAGTACAAACTGATTCTTGAGACCACAAATTTCTGTAATTACAGAAATGAGGAAAACAATCTTATGTTTCACAGACATCTTCACTTATTTTCTCAAGGGTTATGCCAGTACGGGTATCACCTGGTACAAACGATATCACGGTAAGAATGACTTAATAGTTCAATTGTTTTCCTCTGTTCTGTAATAAACTAGTTTAGAAGCAAGATTATCGAGACAAATTTAATTTGTTTATAGCAATGATATATTTGCAGTAAGTTTAGACTTGAAACTACACAGTATTCTTATCTAAGGAGAAAAGAACAACATCCCCAGACCTTGTTAACATAAGTTCTGTAAATCATTCCAGTCATTTCTTTACTTTCTTAGAAAAGTATCCACCAGGTTTATATAACTTGAACATCAGGTGTTAGAAACATTTAAAAAGTGGCACATTTTAGAAAACAAACACTTGTAACAAATTTTACAGATGAAGTAGAATAAAGTTTGGAGTTTAGCAAAGATTTCCGTTTCTAAAAATCAATACGAGATCTCGTGCTTCCTGAAACACATTGAAATTATAAACAGGTAATGCTGTATAAATATTTCTTCTGGTGAGACACATAAAACACTTAAAAATAATGCTCTACTGGTACATAGCACTAGGATAATAAAAACAATGACAGTATTATATAGAAGTAAAACAACATCTTTGAATATAATGATAAAGCAGATGAGTGGGTTAAACCAAGCAATGTTTATATATATAGTGATGAAAGTTGAATAGAAGTAAAACAACATCTTTGAATATAATGATAAAGCAGATGAGTGGGTTAAACCAAGCAATGTTTATATATAGTGATGAAAGTTGGAATGACAACCAGGGAAAATGGTGTGGGAAATTAGGTTACTCATTCTCTAAAAAAATGGCTAAATCGAAGACAGCAGAAAGTTATAAATGTGCTAAGTTGAGTTGTTTTCATGTTACAGATAGAGTACCTCAGAACTCAATGATGAAGAAAATGATCAGTAAGCTGGTCAAGTTTGTTGACGATATTGGGTATTACTAGTTGAGTTGGTCAAATAAATGGCACATGGTCTTTAATGATAATAACAGCAAGTAAATGCATGTGGGGTACTGTACATTTAATGTACAAGTTCAATGGTTAGAACCTTTACAGTGTTAAGAAAGAAAAGGATCTAGGTGTAATGTTTGAAGCGAGCAAGTTGTTGTTAGTGGTAGAGTAAATAGGATTTTAGGTTGTATTAACAGAAATATACAAGTAAAAGGTTATAATTTCATTGCATGTCACTGGTTAGGACATACTTGAAGTAATGTATTCATCCTTGGGCTCAGGGGCTACGACGACAATAACTGAAGTGGACAGGTTAAAACGGTTTTCTCTTGAAAAAAGAAGAGTTAGAGGAGATCTGGTTGAGGTGTTTATATTTGTAAAGGGAATTAATAGTGTTGATGTATCATCTTTTATTCATATTTAACACTGATACCAGTTGGACTAGCGAACACAAATATAAATTTTGGCAGGACAGGAGTGAGTTATCTTCTAAGACAGAAAACAAAAAAACTTTCTCCAACAGGGCAATTGGATTTTGAAATCTGTTGTCTTCAGATGTGGTAGAAGTAAATTTAAGAGAACAAGGAAGGGTTTGATATCTATATGATAAGGGCTGGCTTTGGGATATCTTTTAAAGTTTAGTTTGGTGGACAAGATGTCCTGGTTGGATTAATGTACATATTAACCTAATTCTGACCACAACAAAATCATGTATAACTTGAATTCAAACTTGTTGTCTTAACTAAAAAATACATGTGGTTGTTTAAGTATGTCACGTTCAACAGAACACAAACTATTGACAGACAACTAGATGTGTTCAATATAGGTCTTTCATATAATTTTAAGACTTCTGTTCTTACTACAAACTTTATCTAAAAAACTAAGTGAACAACACCAAAATGAATAATATCTAAATCTTTCAGGATGTATTTAAAGTATAGATTGCAACTATAACCTGGTATACAATAGACTTGCACACCATAATCAAAACTGTGAGAAAAAATCCCAACTTTAACCCAATATAGTACAGTCCAGAACACATACTAACTTCAGCAAAAAACACAGCAAAACAGATTATACTCACAGCAAAAAAATACAACAAAACATATTCAAACTACAACCAAATACACTGCATGATATCTTTCAAATACAAATTAAAATGTACAAGAAATATTTAAGGGTAGGCTTAAACCACAACCAAATCCTAGCAATAATCAAAGCTTATGTGGGACAGATCTCTATCACAACTAAAGATGATACATATTTTCCAACTATTACCAAACTTGGGTAAATGTGAACAGCAGGACATACCCTAATAACAATAATGAATTATCTGTTTTGAATGCTATTTTCATTGAAGGCCCCAAGGTACATGCTTGCAAATGACGAAATTCTTCTGTGTAGTAAAAACGTAATGGTAATCCCTTACACTATAGAATCAACCAACCAGGTTTACTGCACTTCTAAACAAAAGCTTGAAAGTTGTCATTAAGACTACAAAAAATGTTCTACTTTTTTAGAACTTCATTAGAGAGTGGAAGCTTCTAAAACAATTAGATGTGACAGTAGACCCTCTAGAACGTCTTGGGAAGACCGAGAAAAACCCAATGATTTGTTTCACCAAGCACAGCAGTAGGAAACTACTCTACAGTAGGTTTGTCAGAAAATTAAAAATACTGAAACATTGAGTTAACTCTTTCAATACTAGTGTAAAAATTGGAAAAAATCGTTAACTTTCATGACAAATATAAAAGTATAAAAAGTTAATTTTTACATTTTAAAAACCAAAAACATTTTCTACAATTTTACGTTTTCTTGTTGTAATACTACAAGATAAAATCCTTATTCATACAGATACTCTAACTACACAGCATTGGAATCAATTCAAAGGACGTGCAAAAACAGTTACATTGGCACGTGCCTGAATAGGTATGTAACACTTTCACCGTTGTGAGTGCGGCGAATAGCTTCTGCCAAGATTGTTGACACATCAATGCACTGCAAAGATACAAAAAAAACAATAAATCTGCAAAAGTAATCCTGTTAACAACTTCAATTACAAGATTTAAATGTTACTATGGTCATGCAAAATTGAGAGTAACAAATATTCTTTAAGTGTTAATTTATTAGATAATTTTGGTTAATTCCTAACATCTAAAATCATGTTTACTCACATGGAAGCTAAACAAAAATTTCCCTATTAACCACATACTGTATTGTATAAAGTATGTTCTAAATAAGTAAGAGGTGAAAGCTTCAGAGTGGTAAGGAACAAATGGCTAGACTGGAAGAGAAAAGCAAAGGGAAGAGCAAGAATTGTCAACAAGTATTTATATTTTGAAATAAATACCTTATCCACAGAGCTATGTATACAATGCTGGCCAAAATCGTAAGGCCAATGAACATAAATAAACATATGCATCTTGCATTGTTAGACTCAACCACCTATTTGAGTAGAGTTTCGAAAGGTAAAAATAAGAAAAGAGAAAATAAAAACTTTTTTAGCATTTAACAGGGAAAATGTGAACACTATGAAATTAGCCTAAATACTAGCTGGTCACAAGTTTAAGACCATACTGAAACGAAGTGTTAATCGATAAACATGTAACGAAATTTAGTGACTTGTGTTCATGCATTAGCATTGTCAACATCTCCCACGTTACATTGGGTACAAACATGGCAAAGGCTAAAAAGTTGACAGTTTGAATATGGCAGAATTGTCGAGCTGCAAAAGCAAGGTCTCTCTCAACGTGCCATTGCTGGCGAGATTGGGAGTAGTTAAACTGCTGTTGCAAATTTCTTAAAAGATCCTGAGGGGTATGGAACAAGAATTTCAAGTGGTCAGACCAAGAAAATTTCGCCAGGTTGTCCAACAAGACACCAGACGATGGTCGAACCAGATTAAGGACCTTATGGATGCAGATCAAGAACAATAAGACTGCATCTACGAGAGAAAGGCTTTAAATACAGAAAATTTCTTCAAAGGCGACACCACGAAACAGCTCGGTTAAACTTTGCTGAGAAGCACCAAACATGGGATGTAAAAAAGTGGACAAAGGTTGTGTTCTCTGATGAGAAAAAATTTAACCTGGATGGTCCAGATAGCTCCCAACGTTACTGGCACGATAAGGATATCCCACCGGAGACATTTTCTTTACATGACACAGTGGAGGAAGATCCATCATGATCTGGGGTGTTTTCTTCTTCCACGGAACAATGGAGCTTCAGGTTATACAGGGGCATCAAACATCAGCTGGCTACATTGGCATGTTGGAGAGAGCATCCTTATTGACTGAAGGCCCTTACTTTTGTGAAAATGACTGGATCTTTCAGCAGGACAACGCTACAATCCACAATTCCTGCAGGACAAAAGACTTTTTCATGGCAAATAATGTGATTCTTTTGGACCATCCAGCATGTTTGCCCGAACTGAACCCCATTGAAAATGTTTGGGGATGGATGGCAAGGGAAGTCAATAGAAATGCATGTTAATTCCAAACAGTACATGATCTTTGTGAAATCATCTTCACTACTTGGAATAACGTTCCAACTAGCAAAAGCTTATATCAACCATGCCAAAGCAACTGTTTGAAATTATTCGCAATGACGGCCGTGCAACTTACTACTGAGACCTCTTGCTGGGCATTTCCTACCCTGTTTAGGACTTCTTTTTGGTATGGTCTTAAACTTTTGACCAGCTAGTATTTAGGCTAATTTCATAGTGTTCACATCTTCCCTATTTAATGCTAAAACATTTTATTTTTATTTTCCCTTTTCTTATTTTCATCTTTCGAAGCTCTACTGAAATAAGTGGTTGAGTCTAACAACGCAAAATGCATATTTTGTGTTTATGTTCATTGGCCTTGAGATTTTGGCCAGCAGTGTATATTATAGGGCTGTTATGGGCTTACACAGAAACTAGAAAGGTCAGTCAATCAACCTAGCTATATTAGGTTGTAAGGTCTTGCACAGAAATGGAGAAGGTTACAGGTTAACCAAACACTAATAAATTTATGGTAACACAATATTGTTTAATACAAGTAAAAAAAATACTAGTGATTAACATTGTTTTCCTTTGTATTTTCTGTGATGTATTGCTCTAATGATAAACTGAACATTTAGTTAAAATGACTCACTTTTTATAAGACTTACATGTGCATTTCCATAATTAATACTGTATATACTAGATCTTGGATATAATTTTCAGACCTTTCTACCTGACAAAACAGATTTTTGTTTTAAAACCTTTAAGTTTATTTATTTTGTTAATTACAAAGCTACAGAATTACTTTTCCGTGCTTTACCCACAACAGTGATCTACCCAAAATCAAAGTGTGTTGTACTGATGTTGGTTTAACCCTAAAAACCTTGAGAATCAAACACCTGAATCTTAGGGGATTCTTTCATGTGTTGGTCTTGAGGTATTGTATTGGTGACAACAACAGCCTCGAAGCAAGCGTTGTTAATTCGAGAGATGGCGGGTCCAGAGAAAATCCCATGAGTAAGAATCGCATAAACTTTACTTGCCCCTGCTTCCATTAGCCTGTGAAAAAAAATGAAACAGAAGTAAAAATATCTGCAAACTTGTATTTATTAAGTTCCTAAAGGAAAAAATGTGGTTTTAGGCCTAATAATGATTTGTGTAATTAAATATTCTCTTTACTATAAGCTTAAATGACTGATTATTTACAAAAGTTAATGGAAGTTACAGAATTGAGTTCATAAGCTGTGTTATATTTATCCATTTGTGCTTATGCAAAGTAGAGTTTTGTGTATATAACAAAAGTATAGAAACATGCAAACACTTTATAATTGTTTAAGAACCTCAAAGTAACATTAACAATTCTAAAACACTATTTTACAACATACTGCATTAACATTTCAGTAGAGCAAAAAGAGGTCACAGGAACATAAGACTTCTATTATTTGTGTACCGTTGTAAATTATTCTTTAACATTGTAATTTGTTTATTCAATAGGGGACAAATAATTAAAGGTAGGCTTACAAAGTTAAGATTTGACATCAATGTTTTAGAACATTGAGGGCAGATTAAGGTTGGACTATTTGTGGTGTAGGCTCATGTCAGGACTAAATAAAAACAAAAGATCTGTTATGAGGTGTCAGTTTTTTAAACCTTAATTTTAAGTTTAAATCATGATAAGACCTACAGAAACATTTATTAAATGACATCTGACCCCAGAGAGACTGTAAGTAAAGGTTCAGAGAAACTAGGTAAGACAACAGTTTGCAACTCAACTGGTGCATTTTCATTTCAAACAAAAGTTGTATAAATAAATTAATTTTAGCATTAGTACTATTACTTTCAATAAATTTGAAGGACACTTGGAACATGGACCCACAATAAATTTCCAACCCTGAATAAGCAAAAGGAGGAAATAAGAATTTGTGAATAATACATGGACAAAAAAAAATAAGAATTTGTGAATAATACATGGACTCGCCCTGGAAACATCTTTGATTATCATTCATAAGAGCCTGGAGAGAAAAACCAGTACTTTTACATTGACATGATTAATTTCAAGATTTATAACTAATTTAATAGAAAATTCTAGAACATGCAAACACTAAATACACTTTAGAAATAAAAAACCTCTTTACACAAGTATTCAAAAACAACAATTGAAGCAATAATACAAGAATTTAAAAAACTGTTGTAACATTTACTCACTTCTCAGCTGCATGACAAATTGTACCACACGTATCAGCCATGTCATCAACCAAAATGGCAATTTTGTCTTTTACATCTCCAACCAAAACCATGGAAGCCACCTCATTTGCTTTCTTTCTCTCCTTGTGTATAAGAGCAAAGTCCACATTCAGACGGTCAGCAATGGCAGTCACCCTTAGAACGTAACAAGTTAATGAAACTCTTGCTTGAAGCTATCTTGACAATGTCTTACACCAAACAAAAGTACTGTTGTATTTTCTTAATATTTAAATGATTCTTTACATGATATAATAATGGTGCAAAGTTCAAAACTTTTTATTAAAGTTAAACCTCTAACAATACATAGAATATCAGAATACAAAAATACCAAACTGAAGTTAAATTAATCAGTCAGTTCAATGTTAAGAGTTTGTATGTCAGACAGTAAGAGTTACTAAGTCTTTCTTATCCATGATCAAAGGTGTTAGTTAATCAGCATATTAAACAGAAGATTCAAAAACAGAAAGCATGTGCAAGTAAAGGGCCAAAGTTGACAAATGTGCCAATGTGGAGGTAATCAGGGAGAGGATACCCAGTGAAAAGCATGTGTGGGATAGATGATCAAGGTTCACACCACACATAGGGCACTGATGAGAATCATTTAACAACAGGCTAAAATAAACTAATTCAAAGCCCACTGAGGGCAAGTGCTCTCACACACCTGAGATAGAAATTACTCCTCTGCATAAATCCTAATACCTAGGAAGGGGAAAAAACAAAATAAGAAAAAGATGAGAAATTTATAAAACAGAAACAAGTTGCATCACGTGAAGTGAAGGAAAACACAGCAAATTCAGATGGATGAAAAACCTGTCAATTTCCTCATTATCCTATAGGTTTGGCATGTTAGGGCAGACTCCTAATGATCAATATATCTTTTCAAATGACAGCAAAGCTCTTCCACCTGCAGCCTGCAAACATTACTTACAAAATGCTAATTTCAAATTCATCATTAAAGATTAAAGGTCAAGTTACCAAAACACAACAGTGTTAATGCAAACAAATGAAAAACTAAAAAATTTATCCTTAGATCTGCAAATGTTTGAAGATAAGAATAAACTATAAAACACCAACACTGAAAACAATTTTGAATTTATTAAGTTTCAAAATAAAAACACTGAAGAGCACAATGAGAAACGAGAGGCAATAGTTCAGTGGAATTGCATATAGGGTTTGGCATTTTTATGGTGCAAAGCAACTAGGATATCTGCACATCAATATTTCATTTGGTTTGTTCTGAATTTCGTGCACAACTACATGAGGGCTACCTGTACTGGCCATTCCTAATTTAGGGGTGTAAGATTAGAGGGAAGGCAGCTAGTCATCCCCACCCACTGCCAACTCTTCAGCTACTTTTTTACCAATAAATAGTGGGATTGAACATCACATTATAAACACCCACAGCTGAAATGGCATGTTCGATGTGACAGGGATTCAAACCCATGACCCTCAGATTACAAGCTGATTGCTTTAACCACCTGGCCATGCCAGACCTGTATATAGAGAGTAACATGTCAGAAGGGTGTATCATATTCCTACTGGTAGAGGGCTGTTGCATAGTAATTTACATGCAAAATGTAGTTGAACAACATCAATCATTGGGTATATGGGAGCTCAAGGTGTGTGGCTTGCAAACAAATTTTTGCATGAAGAGGGTAGGATTTAATGAAAATGCTACCTCTGTGAGATGAGGCAAGGTTCCATATCAGGAAATGAACTGGCTAATGCAAATTTCCAACCACCCACACCTCTTTCTGCATCAACCCATTTACAATTAAATATGGAATAGGAGAATATTTGGTCTACACCTACTACCAATACTGCAAAATCATATCGTGGACAACTTCAGCCATGTAACACCCACAGAATAATGATGAGACAACAATTTTTAACCATTTGACTGACAAATCATTAGTATATCTTGATTTGTTAACTTTATTGAGTATTTATTTATTCAGTAAAAAGAGAGAAACAAACTTAAACTCAATATCATTACTGAATAGTCCATCATAATTAACACCTTTTTGCTCCTCCAGCATCAGGAGACACTATAACACAACTTCTCCAGTCTGATAGGTTTTCTTTAATCCACTTTAACACTGCTGGTTCAGCAAAAAGATTGTCAACAGCAATATCAAAAAAACCCTGCAACAGAAAATTTGGTTTCCATGTGTACACACATTTAAAATAATGTTACTTTTAACAATTTAATACAAATACCACTCATTATATTGCATACACAAAGACCAACGTGCCATTAAATATTTAGAATTATTAGAATTGTATAACATTTTTAAAAACTATTGTGTGCATAATCACTGGCAACTTTAACAAGAAAAACTCTTATAAAATTAATTGATAAGATGGGTAATAACAATCCTTCAAAACAATAATACAATAAAATAACTAAAGAATATTTACAGACTATTTTCATGACATTAATTATTACGTTATGAAAACTAACAAATCTTAATTATTTGCGAGGTAGGTTGGTTGATTGATTTGGTGTTTTATGGCACAAAGCAGCTGCGCGATCTGCACTAAACATCTGGTAAAAAGGAAGAAGTATAGTAAATGTAGTAAAATTCATAAAAGAAATTAAGGTAAAACAAAACAGCATTTAAAAACAAATAGCATAAAACCAATGGTGACATCTAGTCTACAATGTTAAGAGAGAAACTATGGTAAGAGAAGTTGTAAAGAACTTTCTGTAGCAAAATAGTAATTATCATAACCTGCCAGAAA
Source organism: Tachypleus tridentatus (assembly GCF_004210375.1). Taxonomy (NCBI): domain Eukaryota; kingdom Metazoa; phylum Arthropoda; class Merostomata; order Xiphosura; family Limulidae; genus Tachypleus; species Tachypleus tridentatus. The sequence goes on along the minus strand of NC_134834.1, from coordinate 119,555,842 downwards.
GACTAACAGGTAAGTACAAAATTCACCATCAGTCACTTAAAGTTGGCCTTTCCAGTCCTGGTTCCAAGTTATGTCATCATGACCATTGTCAAAAAGTAATTAAAGTTTTAAAAGACGTGTAGCAAACGTTTAATAATAACTTGCCAAGATGACTAACGGGAAGTTCAAACACCAGCGTCAGTCACCTAAAGTTAACCTTTCCAGTACTGGTGTCGAGTTATTTAATGTTATGGCCATTTTCTAATTTCAAATCAAACTAGATGAACTGTGATTCTTAAAAAGGAACCACATTAAAAAAGGTCTAATGTATAAATTAAAAAACTTAAATAGCATTAAAAAGAATAATGGCCTTTAAAAAAACTAAAAACATTATCAAGGTGGACAGTGTTACCATCACCAATAACATTATCTAACGTTATGGACAAACCTTGGGACCGTACACATTTAAAATGGTGCTGTCGTTGAGAGTCATAACAATGGCAAGAAAGTAAAGTGTGGCTTATTGTGACTTGAGTGTTACACAAACTACACTCTGGTGCATCAGCCAGTCTCTCTCAAGATTATATGAAAATGATCACTGCTTTATGGATTATTGTGAACCATGAAAAATGGGAGAATAGTGAAGGGGAGCATACAGAGATCAATAGCAGTAAAGAACTGACTAGGTGCATGAAAATAAGTAGAAGAACCAGTATTGCAGAGAGAAAGGTTGTGATCAGAAAACATATGCTCTACAGAGCAACCCCTCCCATTAATACCAGCACTTCCCCAGAGGGGATGTGGTCCATTAAAGTCCCCCAGGATTAGAAAGGGAGACACCAACTGTTCAACGAGAGCATCAAGGTCTGATTGATCATATGTCTCTCCAGGTGACAGGTAGAGAAAACAAACAGTGATGGTATGACCCAAGAAAACACAGACAGCTACGGCCTCCAAGAGTGTGTTGAATGACAAAGATAGGGTGGGCACATGCTGATCAACCAACAGTGCCACCCCTCCATGCACTCGTCCATCACACAGCCTGTCAGTTCTGTACAAAGAAAATTGCCCAAAAATAGTATGTTTCAGATATGTTTCCTGTAAGGAAAGACATACAGGATAGTAAGATGCAATCAGTGTTTTGATGTCATCTAGATTAGAACGACATCTAGATCGACAGTTCCATTGTATCAAGGTGGCCATTTTTAATGACATGTAGGGGAATTGGCCAGAGAACCCTTCCGTTTACGACCACGTCTTCTTTACTTACTTGTCTTTATGCGGGGAGGTTTATTGACCTCCATGGATCCTGCCCTGGGTCAATTGGACAGGTCTTTGTTGTTGGAATGGGAATCCAGTGACTGAGGACGTGAATGAATGAATGATTGTTTTGCATCTTGGGGTTGGAGATGCAGATATATCCAAAGAAATGCCTGTACCTGGAATCAAAGGGTGTGGATCTTGAGGTTTATTGAAATGTATGGAAGAGACAGAGATGGGTGTAGAAGTTGATTCAAACTTTTTTAATCATGGAGGTCAAAAGACTTCATTTGTTTTGAGAATGATCACTTGGAGGCACAGAGAGATCTGTCTGCACTCCCACTGTAGTTGTGGAATGAAGTGCAGCAGCATAAGTCCGAGATGAAGTGGTGGACAGCAATTTGAGCCTCAGGATAAGTAATATTATGAATCAATTTCAAACGTTGCACCTCTTTTTCCTCCAACCATTTAGGGCAAGAACAAAAGTAGGATGTGGGTCCATTTCACACTCGTAGGCATTGTGGTCCATGCCACCTTAAAGAGCACATGTCAAGGAACCACGACATGACGTCTTTGAGTGACCAAACCTCTGATACTGGAAACATCAGAGGGGTTTGGAATGTACAGCTATACCCTGCAATTAAGATAACCTGCCTTGATGTTGGCAGGTGGACATAGTGATGTAAATGTCAGAACAAGGATACTGGTCAACATTGTAATTCCATCTTTCCAAGTAGAGATATGCCTCACTGCAGAAACTTCTGAGTAGAGAAATCAATGAGAATCTCCAACTCTGGGATGTTCTTCAAATTCCTCTCAACAATAAATCCTTGTGACAAATTCAAAGTTGCATGAGGTGTAACCTCAATGGGTATACCCAATTGCCAATATTGTTTCCACCAATATGTCACCAGATCAAAGCTTCTTTACTGATTTTGGAGAGCTAGCAAGTCCCTCTAGTACCTTCTGCATAAAAAAATAGGGGGACATTTGACCTAAACATTTCTCTGAAAGAGAATGTAGGATAAGAAAATGAGGTACAGCTGGTGGTACAGATGTTGAAGATTGCTACTCAGAAACTTCAAGATGTGGTAGTTTACCTATGGACTGTTTTTCACTATTTTATTTAAATTTGTATTTGGGGAATATAAAGGAAAAAAAAATTTTGGTGCCCACTGACCCCACCCACCATGGAGCCCTACAAGGGGACACACTACAATGTCAAGCAAGGACACTGCAGCAACGCCAGGGTTTCGTGAGCACCATACCCAAACACCAGCCTCAGACAAAATGTCCACAACACCTGTTGAGAACGTCCAACACTTGGTTGACCCTATCCCAAATGGACCAGCAGATTGACCCAAGGGGCTACCCAAAGGCTGCCTGTCTATAGAAATTGAAGGCCATAGTGGTGTGTTATGGTTGGACCCCTCAACCACCAGGATCCTCTTCTCCCCTTTATGGGTCACCATGCACAGCAACCACGTGGGTGGATGTTTAAATCCCAGAGGAGGTAAACTGAAAGAACAGAACCTTCCCTGGGAGGTCGCCTCACCACTACAGGAATCCACACTGAGGGGTTGAACTACCTAACTTTGTAAACAATATTAGAATTTACATCTCAAAAACAAAACAAAACACAATGAAATGTACATTCAAAACTTTCTGGAAGGTTGTCTACAATTCATTTTGTTTCTTTACTTCCATCTTTCTTTTAGCTTCAAGAACACTTTGGTTCTCATAAAACCATATTTCTTGTCATTCTTAGATCCATTATTTCTGATAATCATGTGTATAAATACAACCAGTCTAGTTGAGGGAGAACCCCCCCCCCCAATTCCAAAAAAACTGTAACACTGAGGGATTCATTCAATACTTATGTTGAAGGATGTCCAAATAATGAAAGAGTTTTTACCAAGTTAACCCTGTATTTGATTATAATATTCAAAATATTATCAAGTACAACAGAAATCTTTAATTAACAGTGCAGGAAATAAAGGAGTCATTCCCTTAGATTTTAGTGGTCACTTGACTTCAATAATACCATCACACCCAACAATGACATCTTTGTAAGTGTTCATTCTCTATATCCACAAATAGGCTGCATTCCTTTATTTGATTTCCAGTTTTAGTATAGTAATCATTTCTTTTGTTTCTTTCACCATACTTTACAGCAGAAAGAACTGTATAAAATTATTTTCACTTTGGAGCTGCACGGCATAGAGCCCCTCGTCTTGTAAATTTGTCCAATGTGAGAAACCACAAGTCATTGTTTTCTTTGTTCCCTTGAATAGTTATTCCACTAAAGTTGTTTCTTTTTTATATTTTATTTTGTAAATTGTAGTTTTTTTCCAGTTCTATGAACCCTGAATTTGGGAGATAAGGCTTTTCTGACTCAGGCCCATAATTCTTCTTTCCATTGTCATCCAAAGTACAAGTTTCTTCAATATACAGCAATTCTTCTTTGCCTCAGGAACTTAAATATTTTGCCAACCTTCATCCTTTGATTCCGAGTTTTAGTTGTACATTTCTTGAAGAGTGCAGATGGACATGTGGTGCTGGATTTTTAGGCCACACTATGCCATGTTGAGCCAAGTTGAAGTGCTAAACCTGCAGCATATGCTCTTGTATTGTAAGATTATTGTTTTCATCTACAGATCTGTTCACCACTGATAAACCATTTCACAAGGTGCATACAAGTCTCTGGTAAGTTGACTGTTGAATTACTTATCAGATGGCATGTCTGACCAATGCATCAACAGCAGTCTCTTTATTCTGCTTATGGTTTCACAAGGTATGTTATTCAAGTAGTTTGTTTTGATCTCAGTTAGTTTTTGTGGGAACAGTAATAGGATTTGCATTTGCTATAATCACTAAATATATTGTATGGTGGCATTCTGTAAATCTTCCTTCAGTTCCTCTACAGAATTACCAATTTGTGCATTATGCCAAATAGCTCCACAAACACTGTTTTTAACCTCAACATTCTGTCACTGCTCATCTGTTTGCAGTTTTTTTGTACTTTCTCCTGCTATTTGGAATAACAGTTTTGTGTACAGTCTTACAGTGTAGTTAACACATTATGTTGTCTACATTACTGCCGTAAAACACTCCATAAATATTTTATGTACAGATGAATCATCACCAATCATTCTTACATCAGAGCTTATGCAGCTCTGAATTTTGAAATCCTTTTAAAATTATGTCAGATTCCACTGCACTAGAAGACATGTTACAGAAACTTACAACTAAGAACAGTGTCTTTTGGCCAGTAATAACTACTATTCCTCAGTTGACCGTATTTGTGTCTTTTGGCCAGTAATAACTACTATTCCTCAGTTGACTGTATTTGTGTCAACAGCTTCTACTACTCCATTCTCCATCAACTATTACAGCAATATATGGAACTCCATCCATGTCCACATCACCAGTTTCTATAGCAAGATGTCTTTCTTCACAAGAAGTTGTTTATGAAGCAGTGCTTCCATTTCTAAGCCAAAAAACAAAGCTTGCATTGTACAACCAACTTCATCAAATCAATATGGAAGTTACACTGTTTGTCTTATGGACAAATTAATATAAACAAGAGTTATAAGTATTGAAATATAGCTTCTATGGTTTGACATGCACACTCTTACACGGCAAGTGTTCAACACATGCACACTCTTACACGGCAAGTGTTCAACACATGCGCACTCTTACACGGCAAGTGTTCAACACATGCACACTCTTACACGGCAAGTGTTCAACACATGCACACTCTTACACGGCAAGTGTTCGACACATGCACACTCTTACACGGCAAGTGTTCGACACATGCACACTCTTACACGGCAAGTGTTCAACACATGCACACTCTTACACGGCAAGTGTTCAACACATGCACACTCTTACACGGCAAGTGTTCGACACATGCACACTCTTACACGGCAAGTGTTCAACACATGCACACTCTTACACGGCAAGTGTTCGACACATGCACACTCTTACACGGCAAGTGTTCGACACATGCACACTCTTACACGGCAAGTGTTCAACACATGCACACTCTTACACGACAAGTGTTCGACACATGCACACTCTTACACGACAAGTGTTCGACACATGCACACTCTTACACGACAAGTGTTCAACACATGCACACTCTTACACGACAAGTGTTCAACACTCATGCACACTCTTACACAAGTGTTCGACACATGCACACTCTTACACGACAAGTGTTCAACACATGCACACTCTTACACGACAAGTGTTCAACACATGCACACTCTTACACGACAAGTGTTCAACACATGCACACTCTTACACTTACACAAGTGTTCGACACATGCACACTCTTACACGACAAGTGTTCAACACATGCACACTCTTACACGACAAGTGTTCAACACATGCACACTCTTACACGACAAGTGTTCGACACATGCACACTCTTACACGACAAGTGTTCAACACATGCACACTCTTACACGACAAGTGTTCAACACATGCACACTCTTACACGACAAGTGTTTACCTTGCCAACTTATTTTCACACTTCAGAAGAGTTGAAGCTCAAACAGGAAACATTCATGATGGAACACTTCTTCCAGCACTTGTGGTAGTAAAACAACAAACAGCAGAAACATTGACATGTGAGAAAGGTACAAACCATCATAATGAAATGTCTTTACCTGCAGGTAACATACAAAGCTGGGGTTAAGTGACCACCGTGTTGTCTCAGTTACTGTTTCATTAGTCAATAGGTTGATGCATTGTCTTTTTCCCAAACCAACACTGAACGATACATGGTATTCACAAGCAGTACAGCAAATATAAGAAAATATTAATCAGCTGTCTTTAAAAATAAAGCTCTAAGTAGCAATTGTTATATTTCATTGATGCAAGATCACAATATGACAACAGAATATTTGAAAAGAAATGGCAGTCAGTTTAATTTGTACCTAAATAACAAACAGTCTTTACAACAGAAACAACCATGGTTTGTGTAAACAGCCACAAGTTCAAGGAATAAACAATGGTTAGAAAATAGGAAGTGTAGTACAACAGGAAAAGTACAATAGGCACGTTTAGTTTCTTTTATCTGTTTGTTGAAACTAGTTATACAAAAAGGAAATAATGAACTTGACAACAAAATAACTGTCACATTTTGAATCACTTTTCATAAACTCAGATTTGATGAGCCCTCACATCAAAAAAATTCATGAAGAATTTTAATAAAGTAATTAGCATTTTTAGACCTAGGATGCTGCAAAATTTGACAGATTTTTTATTTCATAGGTATTCTATAAATGACTGATTACAGAGATCTGTAAAATATAGATTAAACAAATTTTACATAAATTGGTTTGTTTTGAATTTCATGCAAAGCTACATGAAGGCTATCTGCACTAGCCATCTTTAATTTAGCAGTGTAAGACCAGAGGGAAGGCAGCTAGTCATTACCACCCACTGCCAACTCTTGGGCTACTATTTTACCCACAACTAGTGGGACTGACCTTCACATTATAACACCCTCATGGCTGAAAGGGCAAACATGTTTGGTGCAATAGGGATTCGAACTCGCAACCCACAGATAACGAGTCGAGTGCCTCAACCACCTGGCTATGCTAAGCCATTTATATAAATACAAGCTTTAAAGTTTATAGCAACATGAAAATTTATAAAAGGAATAAACAAGAAATGTTTAGGAAAAGGTTCTGTGCATGTGTAATAACGAATGGAAAAAACCATGACAGAAGATAATAAAAACCTGAGCACTTTTGAAAGCTGAACCTTTCTTCTGGAAGAGCAACCAGGAACAAGTTATTTATCCCTGGAATGCTAATGTGTAAAAGTACAGAACTCTTTGTAAGTGAATAGATTAAACCTGATCAATGCAACTGACAACAAACTAAAGTTAGAGCTCACTTCCACCTATGAAGTTTTACGTGAACTAAGTCTCAATGTATTTTCTAAATGACATTTTACAATTCATCTTTCTTACAAAAAAATATTACTTAGAGATTTATCATTTCAAGATTAAATTAAACATATTTGAAGTGGTTAATCTTGTAGATGAGAGTAATTATTTTTATTTAACATCTTAAAAATTACCAAACAAATTGCATGTTCAAGTTTAAAAAACATTACATTGTAAAACCAAAAAATCAAAAAGTAACCACTTGTATATGATGGTGAGTAACGAAGTTAAAACAAAAATTGGACAAACCACAATTTTTATACAGCAACTAAATTTCATGTTAAGAAAATAACTTAAGAACTCACTTGATAAAAACTGTTCAGTAAGTGGCTAATTTCAACCTATAATTAAATCTAATGTATTGAATTTTTCAAGAAATTCAATTTGTAGAACCTGTTGTTGTTTTTTTTGGGTTGTTTTCACTGATCTCAAGAAACATGTTGAACATCCTTTAAATACCTGAATAAAGATGAGGGAAAACACCATACAAACCTGAATCTGTGATGCATGAAGATCCATGGTGATTATGTGATCTGCTCCTGACACTGACAACATATTTGCCACCAGCTTAGCAGAAATTGGAGCTCGACTCTTAATGAGAAGGTACATATCAATAGCTAATTACATGCATAGAAAATATTTAATCTATTTCCAAAGTACTTCATTTTAACTATGTACTAGATAAATTCAAGGAGAACACTAAACTCAACACACTACATTAAAGTCACTATCACCATCTACAAGTCCAGTTGTATACACTACACAACTATTCTCATTATAATAAAATGGAATATCTGTAGCAGAATGATTTTAATTACTTTATAAAGCACAGTGTAAATATATTGAATGCTGTTTTACAAACCAGAGTTACAAAAGAAAAAAAACTTGTAACCACAGCACGTCAAAAATTAAATTTACTGTTTAGTGCCTTTAAATGATATATAGCATTTGCCATTCCATCCAATGTTTGAATCTAGTAGACACTGCTTTAAATAATTTTATAAATAACTAATACTACACTTTTTAGTGAATCTAGTTCACTCACACAGACATCTATCTATTTGAATTTACACAAAGCACAGTCAATTTCACACTAATTTTGTTATTAAGGTTATCTTTGCTTTGCAAGCCCTCAATATTTTATTTTACTTTTATTTTTTACATTAGACCTCTTTTGTTCCACTTCTACTTCATATCATCTGAAAGAAAAGTCTCTCACAAATACCAGGAAGAACAAAGTTCTAAGTAGATGTTCAGCATATGATTACAGTGTTCAAGGACATTGTAATTATGACAGCAGCTTTAGAAGATCAATCCCCTGGTGGTCATTATCCCTTCCTGCTCACTGACATGCAAGTCAAATCACTTTAACAAAACACTTACATTGGCCAGCATTCTTATTCAATCTACCATTCATACAAGTCATTTGCAGTATCACAAATATTAACACAAAGATATATACCAGTACAGAAACAGTCCAGTCATGAAATACAACCCACAAAATAAAGACAATATGATTATTTAAGAACACTGATTTTAACCCACACAAAATGATACTTTTCAAACAAACTGTTTAAATCAAAATGTCACTATTTTAAAATTACTCAACTAACAAATGTTACAAATTTTCTTTGATGTAATGGCTTACATGAACCACAAGTGTACTTTTAACTATTCACTTTCCACCCTTTTACTGTAAACTCATATTTATTATTACACAACAACTGAATACATGTACCAGCTACACAAACAACCTACTGTTTAGCATGAAAGTCCATGACAAAAAATGTGTCACACTCTTGTACTATTTTGGTTAAAAAGTACAGATATGAACACTCAATAAAAATCAATTCCAAAAAACAGACAGAATTCCAAAATTTTTTTGCTTATTGTTATTACCACATCATCCACACACACACACACACACACACACACATCAATCATTACTTTAAGAGTAATTTACCTTTAGTGTCCATATACCTTATATATTATAAATATAATTAACTGCAGAATGTTAGTTATCATTTGTTCCACACACCTCATAGATACAATTAATTACAGAATGTTTACTATTAGTTCAATATAACCTACAAAACATGACTTATTAGTTTAAAATTTTTTATTGCTCTTGGTTTTCTTGTACTTATGTAACAAATTCTAGAACTAAATCACACCTTAAAACAATCACTTTCATACACTACTCACCTTATCTTTCTTATCTTGCCTAGCATAGGGAAAGCAAGGAATGACAGCATTAACACGAGATGCAGAAGCTATTTTGCAAGTATTTATCATGATTAACAGTTCCATGAGGTTATCATTAACTTCACCACATCCACTCTGAATGATGTAAACATCTTCTCCTCTCACAGATTCTCCAACCTCTACACTAAACATACACGTATGATAATCGAAAATACAAGTGGCATAACATGCATTTCAAATTTGGATTTATTTATTTAAAAAGTATACATGTTATCTAAAAAGTTAAAAACTGAAGATGATTTTATTCTGTAATAAATAGCATATTTAACTTCAAGAGAAAATGTAGCATCTTCACAGAATTGTTATTATACATTAAAAAGGTCATATTACAAAACTTCAAAATATTAACTCATTCTTATTATTTCGATTAAAACTATTGTAATTTATAAATTAAAAGTATAGTATTGCAAGCATTTGTAGTCAAATTAAAGGTACATTTTATTACGTTTTAACATGGTTTTGTAATACTATTACAATACGCGTCAATTTTATTTACTTGTGTGATTAATACTAATAACAGTATCTAACAGAAATATCTTTAATTCATATAAACTAATACATATAGCGTTAACATCTTAAATATACAAGTAATATGTTATAGTGTTTGTACACCAACGGAATTGTCTGCAATTTGACTCGAAAGCTCTCTTCATAATTACTAAATTACGGAAATAAGATGGCAACATAATATTTAGTGTATAATCTCATGGAGTCCGTAAATATAACACTAATTGTAATAATAAAAGCAGACGGTCCACGACCAACACAAAAGTTTGAGACATACTGTTAACGGCCATAAATACCTGGTTTCTTGATTGCTGAATTTCTTCAGAACAACTTTTCCTAATCCGATCCCTAATCGATCAACTATTTTCTGAGCCAAATCTGGGTGCGATGATCCACTAAAAACCTTGATATTCGGCATTTCCTAACTAAAATGATATTCCACTTTCTGAAAGTTCGAGACAATTACTTTCTTTTTCTTACCTTTTATAAAAGTTATCAAAGTTCCGATTTCATTACAACGTATTCGTTCTACATGCCTGATGTTTTGATGCTTTTAAGTTAAAAGATCACGAGTACCAGACTTTATAGTCTTTTAAAAGATGGCGCCTCTATCGGGACCAGTCACCAGTACAGAAATTATCTTTTATACATATAATTTATAAAAACACTCAGTTTCTACCTGTTATGCAAAATGCGCGCGCAAGTTGTTTCAGTGAATGTAAACAAAAGATGGATATAAATATACTTTGGTGAATATTTTGTATCATAGCGTTTTAAAAGCTTATTAAAAAGGTTTAACGTTAGGTCGTAAAATAACATTGTAAGTTTGCTAGCTGATGTACCCATCCTTTGACAGGTGAAATAAAAATTCGTTCGTAACAAAGGATAGGAAATTGAACTTTACATTTTTTGAACATAATAAACAATAAAAGTGCAATAAAAATTCATAAAAATACCAATAATGTTTTCAAAAATTCTATCAATATAAAATTAGATAGGGAGACCAACCCCACCTCTTACAGCTTTTCTCTTGTATAATTGCTAATTTATCGAGAAATGTGGAAACGTCTATTTATATAGATTTATTGACAATATTATGTTCGTGAATGAGAATTGTTCAGCAAAACGTGGGGAAAGAACTTGGATAAATGATAATAAATAATAAGGTGACACGTCTAAACAAAAACATTTTCACGATTATTTTATGCGACGTTTGAGTAAATGTCCTTGTAATTTAGATCTGTCGGTTTATTATTTATCATCATATAATCAGATATCAAGTACAGTAACGTTTAGCTCTAATTGAAGTAGAGCAAAAATATATACACAAATTCTAACGTTAGTTCATTTCTACTGTACATAAGACGTATAAAACTTAACTAACATTAGGTATAAAACAGGTGGACATGTATATTTCGGTTTCTGCGATTAAAATTATTTTGCATTATTTTAGAAATTCCGTATTTAGTGACGCACTGTTATATGATACTAATCTGTCTGCAAATATTTTTCTTGTCTGCTAGTTACGATATATAAAGTCCAGCAGTACGTTTTCATTCTTGATGATGAGAAACCTACTTGAAATAAAAATGTATCTCAGAACGGCTGGTATGGGTATTAACACTTTCACTGATAAGCAGAGAACAACGTTTTGATCTTCAGGTTAACAAAGAAAGAGTTTGCAACTGACCGTTTTTTTCTGCTTATCAATAAAAGTGTTAATACTCATGCCAGTCGTTCTGAGATACAATACGTTTTCATATTGTTGTAAACCATAGTTTCGATGTTTTAATTTAGATATGGGATAGAAGACGCATTATGTTAAGATAAAGTGAATTAATAAAAGTAGTTCTATATATGGCAGTACTTTTCAACTGGGTTAAAATCAGGCCCGCAGGGGATTTTGTTTTTCTTTATCGACAAGACCATCCACAATATTTCTTTTTGAAGATAACTGATTCTCATTCAGTCCATAAAAAGTCACAGAGTAATAAGACATCATCTGTAGCATCTTCGTTTTCTGGTTAAATTATGAAAGAAGATAGACCGTAAAGAATATTTTGATGATTTTCATCGAAACTAAATTGCATTTACTCTTTAAAATCTTTAAAAGTTGGAAGGAAGATGTCGTCACACGAAACAATCTCGCCCTTTCAGCCGTGAGGACGTTATAATGTAACGGTCAATTCCACTATTCTTTGGTAAAAGAGTAGCACAAGAATTGGCGGTAGGTGGTGATGACTAGCTGCTTTCCTTCTAGTCTTACACTGCTAAATTAGGGACGACTAGTGCAGATATCTCTCGAGTAGCTTTGCAATAAATTCAAACCAAAACAAACTATACTTCTTCCCTATTCTTTCGATATTTTCTTTCCTTTTTTCGTTTTCCTCTCATTTTTTCTTTTCCTTTGTTTCCAATCACCCTCCGAAAGCGAATGGTTTTCTCCAAAGTGGGGTATCAAACGATCCTTTGACCCCCCAGTTTAAACATCATGGTGAATTACTATTATCAATTATACTTTAACTCGGGGTCCTTTCTATATTATTATTTATATCATACATAGTAATACATTTTGCCTTGTCCTTATTCTTAAAACGAGCCTTCAACATGTGCTTGGGTTTGTTATCATAATACCATGATGTGAAAACGTTTGGTACGAAATCATTTAGTGAAATAAGCTTGTCTAATAGTTAATGATATGGAAACCTCTTTCGAATATTATGTGAACTATTGATGTTGTTTTGTTTTGTTTTTTTTTAATTTCGTGCAAAGCTACACGAGGGCTATCTGCGCTAGCCATCCCTAATTTATCAGTGTAAAACTAGAGGGAAGGCAGCTAGTCATCACCACCCACCGCCACCTCTTGGGCTACTCTTTTACCAACGAATAGTGGGATTGACCGTAACATTATAACACCCCCACGGCTGAAAGGGAAAACACGTTCAGTGAGACGGGGATCCGAACCCGTGACCCTCAGATTACTAGTCGAACGCCTTAATCCACCTGACCATGCCGGGCCTGTGAACTACTAAATATTTCTTCTTGATTTTCTTGAGTTCCAATTTCTCTGAGAAAGAGCATTGTTCATTTTATTTGCAGAGCCATTTCTTATCGTTTTCGAAACTCGGGTTTTCAGCCCTCATGGAAACCACGTCTAAGAAGCAGGCTACTCTCCTGATCTCGATCCACTGATATGGAGAGCTCTTGAAACGTCCATCAGCCCTTACTACTATGGAGCTGCACAGCAAATTTAGTCGTAGTTTGATAAAAACATTTGATTTTGTTTATGTTGTATATTCTGGTTGTAGTTTGATATACTTTAAAGTCATATTAAAGAATGATTGCATTTTAAATTAATATTTTTGTCTTTTATATAATAAAGTGAGTAGTTGTTGTGTAAACCTTATAGATGCCATTGAAAAAGGTTGATAAGCACTGTAAAATCTAAAATATCTAGAATGTTTGTAGCTATTAGTGATCCAGAGACTTAGCGTTGTATTTAAAACAACGTTTTATTATATTACAAATACGAAAAGCAATGAACAATTCCGTCAGTATTCACCTGGTAGACTGAAGACATTTATAAAAGCTGCCAGTGCATCTCATCACAGTGGCACAACCTTATTGAATAGGGAGGGTTCTTCTAATCCACTAATGATGTTTGTGCTGCAGCTAATGAATAGTGTGCTTCTGTTAGGATGTCAGTCAAAAAAGAGCGACCAATGTAACTGCTATAGGTGCAAAGTAGCTTTAATGTAAGTTGTCTGTGCTTTACCATTCAGCAAAACAGATGAAGATTCCAGTTTTAACCGACTGTAAATTGGTGATTGAAGATATGTGGTTTACCGTAACTGTCGTAACTTCAACTTTAGGAACTTAAGAGACCTAAGTTAGGTTTATCCAGAGAATGGAGCAGTGCAGTAGGCAGCTTTGACCCAAAGGGTTTGTGGTCACCACAGCTTATTCAAGGCCTAATGGCTTTTGAAACGTATCTGTGAAGATACAAATATAAGATATAGAATTTGCGGTTGATACAGGAGCTGCAAGAATAGCGATTTATATCACCATATTGTCATGAATTCCAAACAAAGTCAGCATTCCAGTCAATTAACACTGGCTGAGTTCTAACAGGCGGTTATAAATAATATATGAATTAAAAGACATGTATTTGACTAAGTCTAGATAGTGTCAGCAACAGAATCAAGGTAGTCATATCCAGTCTTGATTTTTGCATTTGTATCCTTGAAATGGAAATGCTGCTGAAATTACTTATTGATGTTGGCTGTGCAACATGAGTGATAGGAGTGTGAGCTTACTCTCTCATGTCATCACGACGTAATTGATCGAAAAGGTGTGAAATAGCTCTAAGTGTTGGTCAAGATGTGACGACGAGTTCATGATAATTAAAAGAAAAATGTTTTTAGAGCCTATTTGCAAATTGTGTTTTCCAACAAGTGTGGCATACGTACATATATATTACTTTCAACTCTTTCTAAAAAAATCACAATCTGGCATATTTTTCAATGTTAAGGTTTGAAACTTTACTATACTGGCATAAATAAAAACAACATGCATTCTGTTACTATAAATAATACTTCACAAACCAGTAATTATATTTATCTTTTTAACTCGAGGTCTTAACATTTATATCAAATTATCATAGAAATGTTGCATTTTGTTTATGTTATTAATAACTTATTCACTTTGGGTTATATAACTCATTCAGTCACATTATTTTGATATCTTTGTGAGTTATAGTGACGATTGTTTCATGGATTTAGTACACTTGTCGCCAATCCATTTCTTTCTCAAAGCCATTCAATTGAAGAGAACTTAAAGCTACTCCAAATCGCTCCTTGCCAAATTTTTCGTTATGTAAGAAACTTATTGAACTTGTTCAGGAAATCAGTTTACCTGAAAATACTACACGGCTAAGGTAAGAAGTTATGTTGCTTACTTGAGGCACTTCCCTGTCCAAATTAAATTCAAAGGAAATATAATTTCCCCAAACCTCCACGTTAAAAGAAATGTACTTAAACTATACAATGAGCAATTTCCAATCTTCACAAATATTACTGTTGTTAAAATTATTTCTATATTATTCCTGAACAAGATGGTCATTATATATGAAATTTGTTTATTTACACATCTGTTACGGTGAGAACACAGGCCCAGTCTGTGTCATAGTGATACTAGACACGACTCTAAGATGCATCCATACTCCCATTTTCCTATCTACAAACACCTAATTGTGCCTTATGCCCTATGTTACCGGATAAAAGCTTGATCTTCCTGTATCTGAACACTCAGGACTTATTAATGAAGCTATTAACTTTGTGAACTGTCTGACAGACTATTGCACTCATTCAGAAGACATATCTAGACACGTGAGCAGCCCACATCCGTTGCAATCCAGTGTTTATAAACATTGTTTGTTATGATTACATGAATCACGTATAAATTAGGGACGGCTAGCACAGATAGGTCCTGTGTAGCTTTGTGCGAAATTAAAAATCAAAAAAGAAGTAATCAATGGTTTCTAGCCGTTGTAGTGAATAAGTCTTCATTTTTTAGCGACGTCTGTGAATCCGTGTTTGCTATGCGCACCATTGAGTTACTTTGTACAAAAAAAGTTGATTTTCACATTACTTAAGTGCGGTATGAGTCATTATCTTGTTCAAGCTTGCAAAAGAATTAAAGAAAAATTAAACTAATTTGTTGTGGCTAAAATGGAGTGAACTTTGAAGTATTTTAACCTCTTAATTTAAAACATTCCATCAACGAAGTAGCTGTTACATTTAGTATTTTCTTTTCTTAGTTTTAATTTTGATTTTGTATATTCTATATCTAAATGTAGTGTAGTTTATTGATTTATATAATTGAGCTTTGTTATGACTTAATTACGATTTTGTTCATTTTGCCTCTTGTTTTGTAAATTTTGATTGTATTTATTCATTCAGCTATGGAATCATTTGACATATTTTTGTAATCTTTGTGTAGATGCAATTCTGGATCGTAAATACGTATTAATTATATTCTGAGTGAAAGATTTACATAAGACAAAGGCTATTCAATAGTAACTTATTTGACCTTGTGTCTTTGTCCACTTCCGCAAAAGGGCAGGATATTATCGAGGATTGACACAGATAGAAATATGAATTAGGATTTTGTCCCTTGAATATGTTTTGAATTAGTCATTAATGTAGGAAATTTATATATTATGGGACACTGCACTAGAAATTTCTTTTTCTGACTTGAAAGTGCTGTATAGCATTTTTGTTTTCCTGATTACAAGAAACCTACTTGCAGTAAAAATGTTTCTCAGGACGGCTGGTATGAATATTAACATTTCTACTAATAAAGCAGAAACAAGGCTTCGACCTTCTTAACAAAAGTATACATACGTATACCCATACCAGCCATCCTGAGATACATTATATTTACAATGCTAAAACACAAAGCTCGATTCATCACGGTGGAGAATGCAGATAGCCCACTGGGTAGCTTTGAGCTGAAAATAACAATAACCTGTTGAGACTGTCGGTTGGCCCGGCATGGCCAAGCGTGTTAGGCCTGCGACTCGTAATCTGAGGGTCGCGGGTTCGCACCCCCGTCGCGCCAAACATGCTCGCCCTTTCAGGCGTGGGGCATTATAAAGTGACGGTCAAAGAGGTAAAAGAATTGGTAAAAGAGTAGTCCAAGAGTTGGCGGTGGGTGGTGATGACTAGCTGCCTTCCCTCTAGTCTTACACTGCTAAATTAGGGACGGCTAGCACAGACAGCCCTCAAGTAGCTTTGTGCGAATTTCGAAAACAAACAAACTGTCGGTCATAAATATAACTGAATATCATAACAACGTTGTTCTATATAGAGATGTGTATTATTCTTTGCTGTTTAATAGTATGGCAATATTTGTAAACATAGGTAGTGAATGAACCTTTTCACTTAGATATGTAGGAAACATAAGTGGTAAAACAATTTTTGTAGCAATCCAATAGGGCAGCGGTATGTCTGCAGACTCACATCGATAAAAATCTGGTTACGATACCCGTGGTGGACAAAGCATATATAGCTCATTGTGTGGCATTTTGCTTAATTAAAAACAAACAAATTTTATTATTTACTATTTAAACATTTTGAGGACAAACATTCATAATTACTTTATTTATTAGTTATATTAATAATAAATGCTAATTTTTACTACCAAACTATATCAAATTTTATTTTATTATTCTTTTATACGAATGGAAATTCCCGGGTTGGTGGTTATATCCACAGAAAACACTTTTACACACATTTTCCTTGAGCCGTGATCCCAGACTTGTTACTTTTACTTCCGTGATATTAAAACTATAGTAAATAATAGCGTTTCGGATTTTTAGGCTGGAGTTCAACAGTAGAATCGTATGTTATTCGGAATTGGAATATGTTTAGTAATGTTAATAGGATTTATAAATTAGAAAATGTGAAGTTTATGTTGAGTTAGTATATTAAAACCACCAACTTGAAGAAAAGTTCCTAAATTGTAGTACTAATAATTGTAAATACTAACAGTAATTTGAAGTTTTAAAAAATATTGTATAAATATAAAGTTATAAGTAATGCTTAAATATTCAAATTTCTAACATTTTAATTTGGATGTGTAATTGGTGGTAAGTATTGGACAAACTGCAAAATTGCGCTGTTATTTTTTTTTTTAGCATCTTGCAAAATTACAGTTGTAACTTGAATCAGGGCCTGGATTGTACCAAATGTGAGCTGGTAGTACCAATAATCAGAACGTTTTACTGCTAAAGTTTTGGTTTATTTTGTAGTTATGACATTTGGAAATATTAGTACCTGCCCTATCGGGTTCTAAGGTATCTGTAGCACGTGTTTCTGCTGTATTGCTTTGGGACCAAATAAATTGTTAATCCTTGGGGTGCAGCCACACTTGAGATTCATTTTGATAGTGAAACAACTTTATACAGACTTGTACTGAGATTTTAGTATTAATCACAGTTTGAGTTATTTTTCTGTTTTATGCCAGTTTTGGTAATTTTGTTTACCATGTTACCATGTTATAAAGTTGTTAAATTACTTTTTTGACTCATTTGGTTTATCTACTCTTGACCATTTTATCAGATATTAAGTTACTATGTTTGTTGTACTTGTGACATATTCATTTTATAACATAATTTTGAGATGAATGAAAATGTAAGTTTGGTTTTGTGTTGGCCTGAGATGAAATTGTGAAATTTATATTGTTGAGATTAGAATTTTTGTAAAGGTTCTGTGTTTAACTGGCTGTTGTCACATGATTTTAATGATTCATAATTCACAGTGAATTTATTTTTAAGTATTCGTGGTTAGATTTGAAATGTAGATATATTTGGAATATAGAAGCATATATTTTTGGTATTGTTTATTCATCAAGTGACATTTCTGTTTGTGGGTGTGGGTGAAAATCAGGGTTCTGTTTGTAAAGTAATATTTCTTATTTGGGTTCTGGATATGGATAGTTAGAAGAACAAAGCTGTGGAACCAAACGTAAGACTCAGTGTCACCAACAAATCCAATGTCTTTTAACCTAAATGTTATTTTAATAAATCTATTTTAGTTAGGCATCTAGCATATTTCTTTAAGAAAATAAAACATTGTCATCCACTCAAAAATAATAATAAAAAAAGGGGAATAGATAATTATTTAATTGTACAGATGACTATTTATGCTCTATTTGGAATGCTGTGTACAGTTTGTCACCTTAAAAAGGATATCAGTTTATTATAAAGAGTTCATACATTAAAGAACAACAAAGCACCATTTTTGTCCACGTAAGCCAACAGTGTTTTCAAAATGTGCTAACATTCTTGCTGTGTGACAAAAGAAAAATTAACTGTGTTTTATAGATGTAGAAAGGTAGAAAAATACACTATCATATTTTCAGTTATTTATTGATAGAATTAATTACATTTAAAGAAATAGGTGGTAGAAGTACCATTTTACCACATGTGGCCAACATTTATTGTTTAAATATTTATCAGATGTTCCTTAAACTTCCATAAATTAGCTGCATCTACCACATCATATTCCTAAAACTAACAGAAGTAAAGATGTCTAAACTGTATTTACCATCCATTCTAAAAATACAAATGTGAAACACATCACCAAAATGCATCCCACCTCTGTATGTTAGCATAGATGGATGTAGAAATTGTTACCTCATTTATATTTGTGTAGTAAATCCAGCAACAGCAGTTTAATAAAAATAGTAATGTTGTATTAGTCTTCCATAAACATAATCTTTTATTAAAATGTGATATTACATTAAGAAGTACAAGTATACATAATGAGTTGAATCAAAATGATCTTTTTCTGTGAAATCCTTCGTGTACATCTCACCATGTCCCCAATTACCTATTCTTATAAATATTACATTAAGAAGTACAAGTATACATAATGAGTTGAATCAAAATGATCTTTTTCTGTGAAATCCTTCGTGTACATCTCACCATGTCCCCAATTACCCATTCTTATAAATATACCATTAAGAAGTACAAGTATACATAATGAGTTGAATCAAAATGATCTTTTTCTGTGAAATCCTTCGTGTACATCTCACCATGTCCCCAATTACCCATTCTTATAAATATACCATTAAGAAGTACAAGTATACATAATGAGTCGAATCAAAATGATCTTTTCTGTGAAATCCTTTGTACATCTCACCATGTCCCCAATTACCCATTCTTATAAATATACCATTAAGAAGTACAAGTATACATAATGAGTTGAATCAAAATGATCTTTTCTGTGAAATCCTTCTGTACATCTCACCATGTCCCCAATTACCCATTCTTATAAATATACCATTAAGAAGTACAAGTATACATAATGAGTCGAATCAAAATGATCTTTTTCTGTGAAATCCTTCGTGTACATCTCACCATGTCCCCAATTACCCATTCTTATAAATATACCCCTAATTATCATTTGCATGTCTAGCTTTGTAACTTATCAGTCATTTAAACCTAAAACTGTCACCACTTGTACCATTTGAATGTGTGTTGTACAGTTAGAGATACATGCCTGTTATGTAATCCCACTTTCAAGGACTTGCAGGAAAATGGGTTGATTTGGGTATGACCAAATCAAATTATACACTTCTCTGATTGATTTTTAGTCTCTAATCTTATTTTTATTTACTCAAAAATTTGTAATTATTTTCTTGAAAATAATCAAATGTAAAGGAGGACATATGAATCTGATGTCATGTTGTTTTTTACATTTTTATAAATATAAATATGTAAAAGTAATGTGACAGTTAACTAATAACACATTTTCAAAACATAAATGTTTACTAATTAATCACAATAAAGGCTTGTATCATACTTACAATTGTGTTTTTGTTGTTTTGAAATTAATTTTTTTTCTGTTGTCAGAATGCTAGTCTTAACACCTCACTGTTGTATATTTCCTTGGTTTGCTGGAAAAACTTAAACTCAGCATTTATATATGCTTGGAAAGCCCTATTCATCATCTGTCATTTATAAATTATAATATGTTTATGTAAGGTATGTACTTAGAGACATTTATTCCAGAACACTGGTGAAATCAAATCAGACAATTTTTCATGAGAAAACAATTTCAGAGGTCTTAACCTATTCTTGTAAAACAGCCTTTCCATTCTAGTAGCCCTTCCCAATAATTCAATGTTCCAAGCTTTTGGATAGGTTAAGATATCTTTTACTGTTGAGAAAAGAAGAGTAGAACATAAGATTATTTATGTATCCACAAGATAGACATAATTAATTTGTGTTGTTTTATGAGGATGTGTTTAAGATTTAAAACTGGGCTTTTGTTGTTAAGTAAAGTCATTGCTGTCAGCAGTAGTAACAGTTATTCCTTAACAAGAGTTAAGTTTATATTCCTTTTGGCAAAAAACAACTGTATGTAGCCTGCTTTGAGCCTCGTGTGTGTGTTTGTTGTTGTTTATTTGTCTCTGATTATTATAACTAGAATTCCATTATATGATTGGTTAAAAGTTCAAGTACAAAGTTATATAAGATAAAAATGCTTAGGTGTGTATACTCTAATTACTGTGTTTAGTTGATAAAAATAATTAATTATTGTGTATTGTTGTTTGTATGTTATTTTTTTGTTTTTTCTATAGTTACTTGTTTATTATGGTGGTATTAAAAACATTCGTGAAACATTAAACATGGGTTTAAGATATTGTGATAGGATATAAACCACTGTCATGTTTAGTTCTATACAAGATCACCAAAGATTATTAATTATTAAAACATTATAAATTGTAAAGATAAAATAGACCTTTCACATCCACCTGTTTGATAAAACCTCAAGTTAGTCTAGTGTGAAGAACAGCAATGCTTCTTGAAAGTACTCAGTATCCCAGTCAAACAAGTATGGTTTGTATCAAGAGGACCAGGGATTGAAACTCGACAATTACCAACACAGGAAAAAAGTCCTTTGCAGGCCTACCATGAATAAGGCAGTACATAAGCAGCCAAGTATCTGTTTAGTATGGAAAATAAAATTAGTTATTACTCATTAATAATTATACTGTGCATGCTCTATGACAGTTAAACCTGTGTTTGTTTTCAGAAATTACAAGATTTTGTAAACTGGAGACATCAAGTGGTTTTTATCATTTCTTGTCTTGAATGTAGTTCATATCTTAAAGTAAGCATTATATCAAAATCTTGTTGATATTACTAAGTGTTCTAAACTATGTTTAGGTGCGGTGTATTAAACAGTAGTCTGTATGCTCTCTTATTTGTTTCTAGAGTTGAAAGATAAACTCTGAAGTCGTGAAATTGTATTTTTTGTAGGGTTTCTTCAGTTAGACATGACCCTAGTGCACAGTTATAAAATGACATAAGATAAGAAAGGATGGCTTCCATTTTATCAAGAGGTTTCAGGGTTTACCATTTCTTATACCAAGCCTGTTTCCACCGACCTGTATGGAGTTTTTATGGTGAAGTATGTTTGACAAGAATCGCCATGGTTACCAGACACTTAAAATCAGACTCGAATGTGTGTGAAACAAATAAAGTGTATTTTAGAGTATCGTCTCCATTTAATAGAAGTTTAAATTCAGAACATGGAGTGTTTTTTCCAGTTTTTAAGTCTAGTCATCACAGTTTTAACAGTAAGAGACAGACTCATGATGGAGTTTCTACGTCACGAGTGTATCCAAAGACTCTTTCTGAATCTCTAGTCCACAGTATGCCTGTAAATATTCAACCCTATCTAAAACTTATGAGAATTGATAGACCAATAGGTAAGGATGTTTTTAAGTGCAGTTTATTTAGTTGTATTCAAAGGACACTCTAGTATGTTAATGCAGTATTTTATAGTTAATAAAATGTTATGTTGACAAAGTTCAAAGGACACTTGTATGTTGATAAAGTATTTTAGTTAATAAAATGTTTGTGGCCTGGGAGAGTTCAAATAATTTAAATAGTTTTCAACTTGAGTTTATAGAAATTATTATTTATATGTAAGAATAAAGCTGTTGTTAATTCATTGTGTCTTACTAAGTTTTTTTAATAACAAGTGAAGAGAAACAATATTGAGATGATAGAAAAAATTGACATGTTTAAATGAAAACACTTAAGGTGTTTAGGCTTTGTGGTTGAATGGTTATGTTATTCTGAATGAAAATCAATTTAGTTTTTATTTTTTGTGCAGATATGCACTATAGTGTTGCAGAAACATTATTTTGTGGCAAAACCAGAACTACTGGATTAATGTATACATAATGTTTAAAACCAGAACTACTGGATTAATGTATACATAATGTTTAAAACCAGAACCACTGGATTAATGTATACATAATGTTTAAAACCAGAACCACTGGATTAATGTATACATAATGTTTAAAACCAGAACTACTGGATTAATGTATACATAATGTTTAAAACCAGAACTACTGGATTAATGTATACATAATGTTTAAAACCAGAACCACTGGATTAATGTATACATAATGTTTAAAGCCAGAACCACTGGATTAATGTATACATAATGTTTAAAACCAGAACCACTGGATTAATGTATACATAATGTTTAAAACCAGAACCACTGGATTAATGTATACATAATGTTTAAAACCAGAACCACTGGATTAATGTATACATAATGTTTAAAACCAGAACTACTGGATTAATGTATACATAATGTTTAAAACCAGAACTACTGGATTAATGTATACATAATGTTTAAAACCAGAACCACTGGATTAATGTATACATAATGTTTAAAACCAGTACTACTGGATTAATGTATACATGATCTCCCGTGTGGGCACAGCACAGACAGTCCATTAAGTAGCTTCATGTTAACAATCATAGTAGCAAAGTTTAGATTACTTGGAAGGTTGAAATAATCAAAAACAGTAATAATTAGAAACTATGCTTTCAGTTCCTTGATTATTTCTGAGTCATGAAAGTTATCAGTTATCCCCTGAACAAACTTGAATGAACTATGTATACACTGAATATATTTGATATCCTCTGAACAGACTTGAATGAACTTTGTATACACTGAATATATTTGATATCCCCTGAACAGACTTGAATGAACACTGTATACACTGAATATATTTGATATCTCCTGAACAGGCTTGAATGAACTCTGTATACACTGAATCCATTTGATATCCCCTGAACAGGCTTGAATGAACTCTGTATACACTGAATATATTTGACTGATCTTATGACCATTAAAACACTGAACTTACTAAATGTATTTTCACAGAATTGGAAGCTTTTAGTACATTATTCATGTTTGATGTACACAAAAATATCTTTAATGAAGTATTTTTTCCAAAGATTTTCAAGTTAAATAACTTCAATTTATAGTTTTCATATTTCCTTTGTATAACCTCTAGAATATCTGTAAATGAATATCAAATGCTATTTTGTATTCTCACAACTTGTGTTATTTTCTCTATCCTGACACTAAGTGTAGTGAAGTGAAAAGTTTAAAATTATGAAAATGTTTTGATTATTCAAGAAGTTTATGTAATAGCTAATCACTTGGTCTGAGTTAATATTTAATTTTATATGTGGACACTGGCACAGTGCACTGGCATATGTTGACACACACTCATACAGTGTGCTGGTGTAAGTTAGAGACCTAGAACTTTATAATTTTATACATTTGAGTTACTTTTATGAACAAAAATGTACAATGAAAACATTAAGTTATGAAGCCTGTGTTGAGATTATTGTACTTGGACCCAGTAGTTCAGTAACCCTACTTTTTTGAGGTTGTTGTACTTGGACCCAGTAATTCCGTAACACTATTGTTTTGAGGTTGTTCTTGGACCCAGTAATTTGGTAACCCTACTTTTTTGAGGTTGTTGTACTTGGACCCAGTAGCTCAGCAACCCTACTTTTTTGAGATTGTTGTACTTGGACCCAGTAATTCGGTAACCCTATTGTTTTGAGGTTGTTGTACTTGGACCCAGTAATTGTTTTGAGGTTGTTGTACTTGGACCCAGTAGCTCAGCAACCCTACTTTTTTGAGGTTGTTGTACTTGGACCCAGTAGTTCAGTAACCCTACTTTTTTGAGGTTGTTGTACTTGGACCCAGTAATTCAGTAACCCTACTTTTTTGAGGTTGTTGTACTTGGACCCAGTAGTTCAGTAACCCTACTTTTTTCTCATTGGGTTGGTTGTACAAAAACTAATTCATGGAGTTTTCAGATTTGTATTTTAGAACAAAGAATGTATTAGGTACTAGAACAGAATGTTTCAAAACCAATTTATTTGGTTTCACAATTGTGCTATAAATAAGTTAAAACTTGTTGCTGTGTGAAGCAGTAAAGTTACTCAAATCAATCATTTCTTGTCAATTACTATCTGTCAGTGCAGTGATCCAACAATTACAATATGTCCATTCTGTTGGTTACAAACATGTCTGTTACACAAACGCAAGGGTAAATAATTGGCTTGAAGTACATGAAAAGATGGAGTTTAGTAGGTTTGACAAATTTATTGACCTCTCAACAATTCAAGAAGGTTGGTAGGTTCATTTTTTTGCTTGTAGTTATATTTCTAATTGGTGGTAAACCTAACTAGCCTCTTTTTTTATGTTAGAAAATTCTGAAGGAGAGAAATGTATTTCAGTTTGTGATGCAGAAGGGTTAAGGTTATTTTGATTTTATTTTTAATTAATAAATTAAAGTTTAGTTAGTATTGAAAGTTGAACTGCAAAATCTGTTTTAATGTTGATTTTGTTGATGTGAATTAATAATGAGGTTGTCAAATCAAATTTTGGTTGGAACTGTAAATTGTAACACTGACCTGTCCCGAGGGTTAATGGAAAATAAGAAAATACTGAGGAATTGTAAAGATAGTATTTCAGTTGCTGAATACTTGGAATAATTGAAAACAATAATAATCAAAAACTTGTGTTGAATATTACCATGGTACTTAATTGACTTAATTTTTATTTTAATGACTGCATAGTTAATTAATTGGAAACTATAGTCAAATCTAATTAACAGTTCTCTCTCATAGATAGTTTTAATTAATTAAATTAATCATCCAGCCATAATCAGTTATAGAACTGGTTTTGATTAATATTCTGGTTATATGAGGAGAGAGAGAGAGAAAACATTGAAATATTTTTATATTAGAAAGGATTCTCAAGGGAGATATTGTGAAGAGATGTCTATTTTAAAGTCAAAACATTCCAACAGAAAGATGAGTACTGGATATTGTGTCTTTGATGTATTTTTAACAGGAACGTGGCTACTTCTTTGGCCTTGTGCTTGGAGTGTTGGACTGGCTACACCAGCAAGCCACTTACCTGATCCATACTATTTAGCATTGTTTGCAACTGGGGCATTTCTGATGAGAGGAGCTGGCTGTACTGTTAATGACATGTGGGATAAAGACATAGATAAGCAGGTCTGTGAAATGTTAAATAAAATACATGACCATTTAAAATGTAAGCTTGCTGGCAGTGTTTTGGTGGTGAACATTTTTACAAATGTGTGAAATGTCTAATTTGCAATAGGTAGTTATGGATAAAAACAGTTCACATAGTTATTAATCATATGTGTACAGTATATCTGAGTCACAGTTGTATGTAATTCTAAGGTATAAAAATCACTCAGAAAATGTTTGTGTATTAACCAGTAAAAATCTTTATAATTTTTTAACAGTATCATCAACTTGCGTGATTATTCTTGTGGTTCTGGTTTTGTTTCATGAATTTTCAGTTGTAAACAAGGTCGTGATTGATAATTGTCCATCTCAAGTAGCTTTACGCCGTCTCTCGTGTGAAGTGTACGGCTTCAGTGTCAGGAAAGATAAACATCCTGTTTGTTTTTATTATTATCATCAGATAAAAGTCAGTGAAACGTATTCTGTTTTATTTTCTTGATATATTAAGAGGTAACGTAACTGCATAGTTTTTATTTCTTTACTTCAGGAAAGATAACAGAGGGCTGAATTAGACTGTTATGGCATAACTTGAAATTTGAAGAAGCAGTAATTTGATTAAGTGTTTGAGATAATAAGAATTAGAATGGTCAGTTTAAACTGTTAGGTTAAACTCTTGAATACTACATGTAGGCTGTTAATCAAATGATTTCTCTGTTAAAGTTATAAGCCCGTGTGATGTTTTCATTTATGAGGTGGTGTGAACTTCAAACTGTCATGAGTTTCTTGTGATCTAATAGGTTACGTTTCATTTTTTTGGGTGTTTTGATGGGTGGAGGGGTGAGACCTGTTGTGTTACCTTCTAGGAGGTTAAGTTTGATGGAATTTCTTTCCACAGGTTACCAGAACTAAGGATCGTCCTTTAGCCAGTGGTCAGTTGAAGATGATAGATGCATGGGTTTTTCTTGGAGGTCAGCTAAGCTTAGCCCTTTTTGTGCTGTTACAGTTAAACTGGTACAGGTATAGAATATTTAAATATGTACAACTTCTAGTCCTAAAGGAAATTTTAATGTTAGTAAAATAAAACAAAGAAGGTAACATCATGGATGAAGTAGTAACAAGCTCCAGTTGAATATGTTTTTCAAGATAAGTTCAAGACAAAGCACGTAAATCGTGAAGAGAAAAAAAGCATATTGATCAAAACCAGTTAAGAGCCATGCTGTTTTGTTTGAATATTAGTTAATGTCATAACATCAACAAGAGTACAAAGATGTGTTACATACATGCCATTAGATGCCACTACTGAAAAAAACGTTTGGAAAGTTTAATTTACTTAGCTCAAAAAACATTTCGTTTCTTAGTTTTATCTGTTTACTGTTAGAAAGTTTCAATGATTAGTGTAAAACTAATGCACTTTTATTTTTCAGCATTATACTTGGAGCAAGTTCTTTAGGGCTAGTGGCAATCTATCCACTCATGAAACGTTACACCTACTGGCCACAGGTGATGTTAGGTAAATGTAACCAGAATCAGTAAGCCTTATTTTAATACATGCAGTGCTCTGGTTAGTTGTACATAAAGTACTAGAATATCTCATGTTATTTATAGATATTGTTATCTTAGTTAACGTCATGAAATCTGGACTTGTTTCATTATACATCAAACTCCTAATCTTTCTTCATAACATACAGATGTCATTATCTTAACTCCATCACTAGAACATTTATCATCTTTAGTTGTTTACAAGAGGGAATGTTATTAATATTATGTCGGTTCCAGCACTTTTAAAAACCCTTTGATATTTTTAACAAATGATGTTTAGAGTAGAACTTAACATAACTGTGCTTGAAAAATTATAAACAAACCTTTGTCCTATATATGGAATCATCTTTCAAAAACAGTTCATTTTATATGTATAATGTTTGTACATCATGGCTCTGAACAATTACTGAAGTATGTAATATATATATGCTTAATTTGGTTGTAGTCTGACCTATAGAATCCATGCCCCATTCTTTTGACAGGAAATGTAGTTCGACATGAGTTTTTTAGGGGGAACTTGGTTGAATAATTTTTATTTGACGGATGAATATGGTTCGACATATTCTTTATATTAACATCGATCTCACTGCTGGTTTCAAATACTATTGTTTTTGTTATTATTCTGTTTGGTTATTTATGTTGAATAGTATAATGTGACAGGAAGTATATATTAGGTTGTGTATGTAGGCTGTCAAAATTATGGACAGTGATGTGACAGGGAGTGTGTAATTTTAGGTTAAATGTGTAGTGTGTCAAAATTATGGACAGTGATGTGACTGGAGGTGTATAATATTAGGTTATATATATAGTCTGTCATAATGTGGTTTATGGACAGTGATGTGACAGAAAGTGTATAATATTAGGTTATATGTGTAGTATGTCATAATGTGGTATACAGACAGTGATGTGACAGGACGTATATAATATTAGGTTATATGTGTAGCTTGTCATAATGTGGTATACAGACAGTGACGTAACAGGAAGTGTATAATATTAGGTTATATAGCAGCCAGTCATAATGTGGTATTCAGACAGTGACGTAACAGGAAGTGTATAATATTAGGTTATATAGCAGCCAGTCATAATGTGGTATACAGACAGTGACATAACAGGAAGTGTATAATATTAGGTTATATAGTAGCCAGTCATAATGTGGTTTATGGACAGAGATGTGACAGGTAGTATATAATATTAGGTTATATGTGTAGTATGTCATAATGTGGTTTATGGACAGTGATGTGACAGGACGTATATAATATTAGGTTATATGTGTAGCTTGTCATAATGTGGTATACAGACAGTGATGTGACAGGAAGTGTATAATATTAGGTTATATAGTAGCCAGTCATAATGTGGTTTGTGGACAGTGATGTGACAGGTAGTATATAATATTAGGTTATATGTGTAGCTTGTCATAATGTGGTATACAGACAGTGACATAACAGGAAGTGTATAATATTAGGTTATATAGTAGCCAGTCATAATGTGGTTTATGGACAGTGATGTGACAGGTAGTATATAATATTAGGTTATATATGTAGCTTGTCATAATGTGGTATACAGACAGTGACATAACAGGAAGTGTATAATATTAGGTTATATAGTAGCCAGTCATAATGTGGTTTATGGACAGTGATGTGACAGGTAGTATATAATATTAGGTTATATGTGTAGTATGTCATAATGTGGTTTATGGACAGTGATGTGACAGGACGTATATAATATTAGGTTATATGTGTAGCTTGTCATAATGTGGTATTCAGACAGTGACGTAACAGGAAGTGTATGATATTAGGTTATATAGTAGCCAGTCATAATGTGGTTTATGGACAGTGATGTGACAGGTAGTATATAATATTAGGTTATATGTGTAGTATGTCATAATGTGGTTTGTAGACAGTGATGTGACAGGTAGTATATAATATTAGGTTATATATGCAGCTTGTCATAATGTGGTATACAGACAGTGACATAACAGGAAGTGTATAATATTAGGTTATATAGCAGCCAGTCATAATGTGGTTTATGGACAGTGATGTGACAGGTAGTATATAATATTAGGTTATATGTGTAGCTTGTCATAATGTGGTATACAGACAGTGACGTAACAGGAAGTGTATAATATTAGGTTATATAGCAGCCAGTCATAATGTGGTTTATGGACAGTGATGTGACAGGTAGTACATAATATTAGGTTATATATGTAGCTTGTCATAATGTGGTATACAGACAGTGATGTGACAGGTAGTATATAATATTAGGTTATATAGTAGCCAGTCATAATGTGGTTTATGGACAGTGATGTGACAGGTAGTACATAATATTAGGTTATATATGTAGCTTGTCATAATGTGGTATACAGACAGTGATGTGACAGGATGTGTATAATATTAGGTTATATAGTAGCCAGTCATAATGTGGTTTATGGACAGTGATGTGACAGGTAGTATATAATATTAGGTTATATGTGTAGTATGTCATAATGTGGTTTATGGACAGTGATGTGACAGGAAGTGTATAATATTAGGTTATATATGTAGTATGTCATAATGTGGTATACAGACAGTGATGTGACAGGTAGTACATAATATTAGGTTATATATGTAGCTTGTCATAATGTGGTATACAGACAGTGATGTGACAGGATGTGTATAATATTAGGTTATATAGTAGCCAGTCATAATGTGGTTTGTGGACAGTGATGTGACAGGAAGTGTATAATATTAGGTTATATATGTAGTATGTCATAATGTGGTATACAGACAGTGATGTGACAGGTAGTACATAATATTAGGTTATATGTGTAGTATGTCATAATGTGGTATACAGACAGTGATGTGACAGGAAGTGTATAATATTAGGTTATATGTGTAGTATGTCATAATGTGGTATACAGACAGTGATGTGACAGGTAGTATATAATATTAGGTTATATATGTAGCTTGTCATAATGTGGTATACAGACAGTGACATAACAGGAAGTGTATAATATTAGGTTATATAGTAGCCAGTCATAATGTGGTTTATGGACAGTGATGTGACAGGAAGTGTATAATATTAGGTTATATATGTAGTATGTCATAATGTGGTATACAGACAGTGACATAACAGGAAGTGTATAATATTAGGTTATATAGTAGCC
Organism: Tachypleus tridentatus; assembly: GCF_004210375.1. NCBI lineage: Eukaryota > Metazoa > Arthropoda > Merostomata > Xiphosura > Limulidae > Tachypleus > Tachypleus tridentatus. The sequence continues at coordinate 119,525,281 of NC_134834.1, read as the reverse complement.
AGTCATAATGTGGTTTATGGACAGTGATGTGACAGGAAGTGTATAATATTAGGTTATATATGTAGCTTGTCATAATGTGGTATACAGACAGTGATGTGACAGGATGTGTATAATATTAGGTTATATAGTAGCCAGTCATAATGTGGTTTATGGACAGTGATGTGACAGGAAGTGTATAATATTAGGTTATATATGTAGTATGTCATAATGTGGTATACAGACAGTGATGTGACAGGATGTATATAATATCATATAAAGTACCTCATTGATTGTAATTTATGTTATTTACTTTGACTCTCGTAATATCATTGTCATTTTCTTACATAATTGAATTTTTATGTTTGTGTGTATTAGATCATTTGATGCCACAGTAAAAAGAGTTTTAAGTTAATTGTATATTCCCCGATAGTGAATTCCTGTATAAAATGTTTTATGTATTCCTCACTCATTTTCTTTTAGGTTTAACGTTTAACTGGGGAGCTTTCCTTGGATGGTCGTCCATTTGTGGGTCCTGTAACTGGACTGTAGTGCTGCCTCTTTACTCTGCTTGTACTTTCTGGACTTTGATATATGATACAATCTATGCACATCAGGTGATCAGATTATTACACTTTACACTTCTGATGTGTAACCTAATACAACAACACTGTGTATATCTATATTCTTGGTAGTGTAATGGAGACATGACTGAAGTGCAGGTAGATTTTCCTGTGTTACTTCAGCCTTCTGGTTTTTATTGTTAAATTGAATTTGTTAATTCAGGTATAAGTACATAACAAAACTGATAATGTTCACATTTTACTAACCACCACATCTCATGTTCTGTGTGTTAACCAGAATGATAGGTTGTTTTACAGTTCCCCTTCAAGTAGACTATGCTAACCAGAATATGTTTAACAGTTCCCCTGTAGTAGAATATATTAAACAAGATTGTTTAGCAGTTACCCTTCTAGTAGAATGTGTTAACCAGAACTATAGGTTGTTTAACAGTTCCACTATAGTAGAATGTGTTAACTGGAACAGTATGTCACTTAACAGTATGCCCATTGGTGGGCTCATGGAGTTTGTGGAAATCAAATCATGAATTTCACTTGTGTTAACTCTAAGATTTCTTAAGATATTGTCTCAAGAACTGGTACGATTTTGTTAAAGATCGTAACTTGTACACAAATAATGACAGTTGTGTATAATAAAGTATGTTTACTGAAAATGTTATTTTTCTATTGTATTTACTTCCATTCAAACTATTAACAAATCAAGTCCAAGGTGATTTTCATTTTAAGTATAAAAATACTTTTCTTTGTCTTAGTTTTAATATTTCATTTGTATAATGTTTACAACCTCCTAAAAGGATATCAGTAGTTCTTGAGATAAATCTTTATTTTTGTTCTCTTACCCCAACCACATAACTAACTGTAGATATTATTATCAACATCCAGTGTATTGAAATGTTTGTAATAAAGAAATATAAACATGTTTGAATATTTAAATTTTTGTAGAATATTTTTAATTACCTTGTGATTATATTAATAATTTCGGGTCTTTACATATAGTTAGTTTTTAATGTTTTATGTTCCTTTCTTCTTTCTTACTATATATTATTCACCTCCACACAAGTCAGTGGTGCTCTCAAGACATATTACAGATTATTTGAAAAACATACACAACCCTCTGACAAAATATTTGTTCACTAATAAGTTGTGAATGGACACAAAATATGATGTTCATTTAAATAAAGTTTAAACCTTTTACTTGTACATTTTAAAATATTAATAACATAATTAACTACAATATAATACTAAGACCTAAATACAATTTAAACTGTATCTTGAACTATAGGTTAAAAACTACCATACGTCCTGAAGTCCATCAAGTAGCCAGACATACCATAGTCAATTTATATAACCCATGACAACAGCTGCATGCTACTTTTAATGTAACCACTGTTAGATTATAGTGTAAAATGATCTCTTTCTAATGACAGTATACATGTGTGTGTTAACATCTATATGTGGGCTATAAAGCTCAAACAAATCTGTTGAAAGTGGGTGTGGCAACTGTCACAGGTTGAAAAGAACTGTAGTACTTGTTTCAGTTATATTCATTCAGAGTACTTTGAAATGTGCAAGTCAAGAGGTTATGTAAGTAACTTAGTGTCTAGATGTACTTCTATTCAATTACCACTGTATTGTTAATGATACTAAGAGCCATAGTAGAAAATTTTCATAGCTCATTGGTTATGTGACAAAACATCTGAAGTTTTAACCCTTTTGCCATGGGTCATGGTTCAAGGGCCATGTTATCATGCTTAATTATTTGCATTCAAACTTTTATTAAACTATTTTACAAATTGATGTCAATAAGTTTGGAATTAAATTATAGATTATTTCAAACTTTAATATCATATATGAGTGAATTTCTTAATTTAAAAGTATTGAAAGAACACAACTAAATATATATTTTAGACAGTCATGTTGTATGTTGAATGCAGCACTGTTTAAAATTAGATGTTTGTGTTGTCAAAATACCAAGTCTATAGTTTCATAGAAATTGGATATTCAAATTACTAATATTAACAAGCTAGAAATAAGGACCTTGTATCTTTTTATGTTGATGAAATATGGCTTATGTGCTGAATTTAACACAACGAACCCTGTTTCATCTCTTTATATTTTTAGAAATGGGCAATCTATGTCCAACAACAATAACATAGTTCAAACGTCATAGCTGGAAGAGATAATTGTTTGCTTTACTTCTTTATTTATTTTCTGTATTTTAAGAAAAATGAGTTTCATAACTTATTTCTAAATAGTAATAATATATGATGTATAATAATTGAAATCTGACTATATATTACAAAATACTAATTCTACTAAAGATCAGTTTATATTATTGGATACGGTAACAAGAATGCATGTGCACTACATCAGTGCAAGTTACGTAATATTACTCAGGCACGATTGGAAGGTCAGTCTAATAATAATAATAATAATAATAAAATGTTATGAGACTTAAGCTTCCTGGACTAAACATCATTATTTTTGTGTTGTAATCTGTAGTTATTCTAGCACAAAGAAAAGTATAGTTTATATTTATTTCCTAACATTTTTATTATGGTTACGAGGTCAGTGAAATTGACAGACCGTACATAGTTAGAATGGAGAATATAACAGACAAAATATCGTCTTACTGAAATCAAACATTTAAAAAATATTTAGGAGATGTTAAAGATTACATAGTTTATTTAATCATTACATGAAATCACTTTGCACTCATACTAGCAATAGAAAAGATACTCAGTATTTTCACAAACAAACATTTAATAAATATACTTCATAAAAAAAAACCCTGATATTTTTGTGTACAAAATACATGCAATATGTACAAAAAGTGTATCAAATTTTGTGAAGATACACATACAGTACAAATATTTAACATGCACAAATGTGTTTACAAGCCTGTGCATATTATACTGAACTTGTTGGAAAGATGTCAAGTAGTAGTTGTTTTTAAGATTTATTTAGAAATAGAGGATGTAAAACTTGGATAAAATTTCAAATCATAACATACATTATGATATTTCATTCACATACGTAGACAGCAACCTGTACAGAAAAGTGTTTAAAGGGGTACTCATTGCAAATGAGTTCAAAGAATTCTTGTAGAATGTATTAAGCAGAAAGATAGATCAACTCAGAGTAAAGAAGTGCATTAGGTTTAATGTGTTAAGTATTCTACCATAGTACATGCAGAGGGTTGAGGAAATGTTATATTGAAGTAGGTTAAGTGTATGAAATGTTCTACTGTATTGAATGTAGTAGGTTAAGTGTATGAAATGTTCTACTGTATTGAATGTAGTAGGTTAAGTGTATGAAATGTTCTACTGTATTGAATGTAGTAGGTTAAGTGTATGAAATGTTCTACTGTATTGAATGTAGTAGGTTAAGTGTATGAAATGTTCTACTGTATTGAATGTAGTAGGTTAAGTATGTGAAATGTTCTACTGTATTGAATGTAGTAGGTTAAGTGTATGAAATGTTCTACTGTATTGAATGTAGTAGGTTAAGTGTATGAAATGTTCTACTGTATTGAATGTAGTAGGTTAAGTGTATGAAATGTTCTACTGTATTGAATGTAGTAGGTTGAGTGTATGAAATGTTCTACTGTATTGAATGTAGTAGGTTAAGTGTATGAAATGTTCTACTGTATTGAATGTAGTAGGTTAAGTGTATGAAATGTTCTACTGTATTGAATGTAGTAGGTTAAGTGTATGAAATGTTCTACTGTATTGAATGTAGTAGGTTAAGTATGTGGAATGTTCTACTGTATTGAATGTAGTAGGTTAAGTATGTGTATGAAATGTTCTACTGTATTGAATGTAGTAGGTTAAGTGTATGAAATGTTCTACTGTATTGAATGTAGTAGGTTAAGTGTATGAAATGTTCTACTGTATTGAATGTAGTAGGTTAAGTGTATGAAATGTTCTACTGTATTGAATGTAGTAGGTTAAGTGTATGAAATGTTCTACTGTATTGAATGTAGTAGGTTAAGTGTATAAAATGTTCTACTGTATTGAATGTAGTAGGTTAAGCGTATGAAATGTTCTACTGTATTGAATGTAGTAGGTTAAGCGTATGAAATGTTCTACTGTATTGAATGTAGTAGGTTAAGTGTATGAAATGTTCTACTGTATTGAATGTAGTAGGTTAAGTGTATGAAATGTTCTACTGTATTGAATGTAGTAGGTTAAGTGTATGAAATGTTCTACTGTATTGAATGTAGTAGGTTAAGTGTATGAAATGTTCTACTGTATTGAATGTAGTAGGTTAAGTGTATGAAATGTTCTACTGTATTGAATGTAGTAGGTTAAGTGTATGAAATGTTCTACTGTATTGAATGTAGTAGGTTAAGTGTATGAAATGTTACTGTATTGAATGTAGTAGGTTGTACTGTTGAATGTAGTAGGTTAAGTGTATGAAATGTTCTACTGTATTGAATGTAGTAGGTTAAGTGTATGAAATGTTCTACTGTATTGAATGTAGTAGGTTAAGTGTATGAAATGTTCTACTGTATTGAATGTAGTAGGTTAAGTGTATGAAATGTTCTACTGTATTGAATGTAGTAGGTTAAGTGTATGAAATGTTCTACTGTATTGAATGTAGTAGGTTAAGTGTATGAAATGTTCTACTGTATTGAATGTAGTAGGTTAAGTGTATGAAATGTTCTACTGTATTGAATGTAGTAGGTTAAGTTAATGTGGAATGTTCTACTGTATTGAATGTAGTAGGAAATGAATGTTCTACTGTATTGAATGTAGTAGGTTAAGTGTATGAAATGTTCTACTGTATTGAATGTAGTAGGTTAAGTGTATGAAATGTTCTACTGTATTGAATGTAGTAGGTTAAGTGTATAAAATGTTCTACTGTATTGAATGTAGTAGGTTAAGCATGTGAAATGTTCTACTGTATTGAATGTAGTAGGTTAAGTGTATAAAATGTTCTACTGTATTGAATGTAGTAGGTTAAGTGTATAAAATGTTCTACTGTATTGAATGTAGTAGGTTAAGTGTATAAAATGTTCTACTGTATTGAATGTAGTAGGTTAAGCATGTGAAATGTTCTACTGTATTGAATGTAGTAGGTTAAGTGTATAAAATGTTCTACTGTATTGAATGTAGTAGGTTAAGTGTATAAAATGTTCTACTGTATTGAATGTAGTAGGTTAAGTGTATAAAATGTTCTACTGTATTGAATGTAGTAGAAATGTATAAAATGTTCTACTGTATTGAATGTAGTAGGTTAAGTGTATGAAATGTTCTACTGTATTGAATGTAGTAGGTTAAGTGTATAAAATGTTCTACTGTATTGAATGTAGTAGGTTAAGTATGTGAAATGTTCTACTGTATTGAATGTAGTAGGTTAAGTATGTGGAATGTTCTACCGTAGCTGAACAGAGTTGGTTAAGTATGTGGAGTGTTCTACCATAGCCGAACGGAGTTGGTTAGTAATGTGGAATGTGAGTGCAGTAGGTTAAGTATTGGAGGTGTCTCACCCCTCAAGTTTTTCTGTTTAAGTTGAATATTATTTTATATTTTGAATGAATTTTTAACTTTTCAATGTTAGTGCTCATATACCAGATAAGCTCCATATGGATAATAAATATTGTTATTGTAACTTATAAAAAAAATCCTAGAGTAACAGTGATTTCCACGTTTGTTTCATATATAGGACAAGATAGATGATGTAATTGTTGGAGCAAAGTCAACAGCCATTAAGTTTGGTGAGGAGACAAAGTTCTGGTTGTCATGCTTTGCTTGTGGGATGCTCGGTTCCCTCATCTTGACAGGAGTGGCATCTCAGCAAACGTGGCCATACTACACAGCAGTGGGAGTGACTGCTGTCCACCTAGCCTCTCAGGTATTGCTTTGTGAGAAGCATAATAATAAATAAAACAATTACCTTCACTCATTACTTGAAGACAATTTAAATGTTAGTCTCTTTTTAGTTTGGCTACTTTAAAACTTTATTTCATTCTTTATGAAGATGTATTGACAGAATGATGGGAAGTTGGAAACAGGTGACAAAATTAATACCTTTTTTGTTGGGTTGTTTTAACTCTTTTATAGTTTGTGAGAAGACAAATTTAGTTTCTTTAAATTACAGGTTACCACTTTGAACATCCATGACCCAGAGAACTGCCTTAGGAGATTCAAGTCAAACAAAAACCTTGGATATATAATATTTCTAGGGATTGTAGTGGGAACACTGGTAAAACAACAACATGAGGAGCATGGAGAAGAGAATTCATCTGTCACAAGCACGAAACACGTGTAAATATTTCATGAACGATATTCTTACTTTAAGCTAAGGTTTACAGAATGAGTATCATTGTAAACACCTTGTTTGAACATAGTTCTAAAGGAGTACTACTGGGAAACCAAAGAGGTAAAAGATTTTGAACATTCTGTAGAATGACCTCATTAAATATGTAAATTTACTTTGAATTAAAGTCAGAATTGTGCATTAGACAGAGTGTAGTGTTTGAGTCAGTGAGTTCCTGGAATAAAATGGATCTGTCTCTTGTGGTCTCAAATATTGTTTTCTTCAGTTTCACCACCATTTCCCTTACCTGTCAGAAAGATACTGGTGTGTGGTTTGGAATCTGTTTTTACCTCCAAGTTTTAAATATCATTATCACAGACTATAGAGCATAAAGCAATAACAAGGAGAGGATTCATTGTTTTGACATATTATTAATGTTAGAACGTTTAGTGCAACCAGGCATGGGAATTATTTTAAGCCACTTCAATGTTAGGACATTTCTTTAAGTATTTCATATTTTAAATAGGATAATTTATATTAAAAATGTCTGGAACAATATTAAATTAGGGCTATGTTTGATGTTCACCTGTGTGTAGGAAAGGAAAATTTGGAAAAGATTTCAAATTTTATAATTTCTTATGGTTTCTCTACTTTTCATTCATTGATATAAATGTCCATTTTGGCATGTGCTAAATTTGAGGATGCTCATACTCACACGGGTGTTTAAGGTAATAAATAGCCCTCACTGTAGCTCTAGAGGGTCAAAGTTCCATATATAGATAATTAAGAACCTTTATAGTTCTGAATTTTTGTACTGTAACTTTCATTAACAGAATTTCTTTTTCATTACGAAGTCCGCAACACTGACGTTGAAGTCCGCAACACTGACGTTGAAGTCCGCAACACTGACGTTGAAGTCCGCAACACTGAACCACTCAAGCTACACAGCCTTTTTTTTTAATCACTTTATTTTTCTCTAAATAAATTTCTTTTTACAGTCTGTCTACTATTTTGGAAGACAGGAACTGTGCCAGTTAATAAAGTAGTTAAACACAGATTATAACAAAATAAAACCTTTGATTTGTTGAAGTTATGAAACAATTAAAAGTATTAGAATTTTTGTTAGGATTGATCTATTAACTATAAACAAATATGGAGAATATTTTACACTATTTGTTAACCTTAGATTTTTAGAGCATTTTCATTAACAAAAAATACATGCCTCTTATATTTATCTAAATAAATACTGTAATATATATGGTTGTATATATTACTTTTAAAAGCAGTGTCTTCAATAACTATACAAAATTTAATCTTATCTACAGTTTCTATTAAACACTTGTTCAAATTTTCTATACAAGATAATGTAAATAACTAGTTTTCATTCGTTATGAAAGTGTCATCACTTCATTCACAGTGTTATTTTGTATTTAAAATACTCAACATTTGTAAGTACACACTTTAAGTACTTCTGGAAGGTCATAACAAACTTAAACTTTCCCATTGTTACATGTTATAGAAGTTTTTATTTAATCACTAATAAGGTTTAAAACATCTAAAATCCCACACCTACTACAACTTGTTAATTAAGATTGTGTAACTATCTTCAAATTAAACAATAAAACGTTAATTTCAAACAAAACTTTCTGAAAATGTACCCTACAAACAAGAGAACAAAATATATCGTCAAACTTGTATCAGTCCCAGACCCTGCGTATTGAAAGAAATGTATAATTGTTTTAACCACACCACGCATGTTGTGGAGTTAAATCAACAAGATACTTATGAAACATTGTGTTTTTTAATGTTAACATTATACGTTTCCTATTTATATAAAAATCTCTTTGGTTTATTAGGACCACTAGATAATCTTAGGTGTTGTCCAAAACTTCAAATATTTGTTTTGAGAGATGGACTACACTACCACAGAACTCTCTGTTGATGGAAGCACAACCTGTTTAACTATAAACAACTTAATTGTCCAGAGAAATGTTTGTTCTAAAGTTTGCATTATTAAAATTATGATATTGTTTCTGTACTACAGTGAGACAAAATTCTCAAGTGCACCTAACTTGTGTGTATGAACTATCTAGGTGCAAAGGTAATAAGGTCAGCTGTTGGGTTTAAAATCTCATTATGTTACTTACATCAAACATTCAAAATGTAATAATTTCTACCAGTCTTAGTGGGTTGTACACACGTTAAGACTAACATGGTTTATAAAGTACTATACAATAAAATGTGATTATAACACCAATAATCTCAAAACTTATAATTCATTCAGATGGTGAGAATTATTGGTGTGACATGTCAAGTTAAATATTCTGAATAATCAAAAGTCGAGTTACTTGACTTTTTGGGCTTTTCATCTTACTTTGGAATCAGTAAAAGAAACTTAATCGAACACGATTTGAACAAAAATAAGTGAACGATAGACGTTGTAGTACTCCTGCTGTTTTTTACAACTGTGGAAATAATGTAGAAAATAAAGTATCCAGTAATTATCTGTTGTGAATTATATGGATGAGTTATACGAAGATACCAGTTGTATAAGGAAAATGTAAAAGTATTCCAGGTACACAGATTCCTTGTAGATAAAAAATGGTAACCACACATTAAAAAAAAACAGATTGGTTCACAAAAAGTTTAAAAAAATTACAGTAAATACATTTGAGAAAATTTAAAGTGGCTTGTACGAGAGAATACTTGAAAGATTATAGAATATTAAATTTGGTGAAACAGAAAATAAGGACACAAACTGTTAGCTGAAACTGTAAAAATTAGCATTAGGGATTTCTTTAAATACATTAATGGTATTCAAACTATTAGAAAAGCATGGTCAGTAGCCTTGAAGGATGTTATATAATGGCTAGTATCTGGTGATTACATGCTGGCTGGGTTGTTAAATTTTGCTTTTTCTTCTAATGATTTAAGCAGCACATCTTGAACAGTTTATAAACAACATGAGTTCATCTCAGAATAAGAGAAGACAGAAGTTTAAAGAATGAAACATTTCCCTAAGGGTAAATAGGAGGTTCAGAATTGGATATGTGATCAACTTGCTCCAATTTGTTTTTAAGACCATAAACAGTGGACAAGTATCAACACATTGAAATTGGTTAATGTACTCCTCTTGTCAAGGAAGGTAACAGAAGTTGTTTCAGCAATTATAGACCCATTAGTCTTATGTCAGTTGTGGGAAGTCTACTAAAAGATACTTTACAAAGTAATTTAACAAAAAAATTTCACTGGATAACCAACCTGGTTTCACTGAGGGAATATCTTGCCTTACGACATGCTCTGAAAAGGTCACTGTTTGTGAATGAGGGTAAGGGTGTAGATTTGGTGTATCTGGATGCATCTGACAAAGTAACGCATGAAAGGTGTTGGGAATAAGTTAACTAATTGGATAGAGAAGTGAAGAGTAGCTTGATAGAAGAAAGCAGAGGCTTGTTATCAATAGAGTTCAGTCAAACTGAATATCACAAGTGGTGTACCTCAGAGCTTAGTCTTAGGACCATTGCTTTGTTTATTTACACCTATAAGATAAAATAATGGTCAATAAATTATTTAAATTTACTGATGATATTAATGTCTTGGGTGTGAAGAGGATGCTATTGATTTACAAAAGGATTTAGATCATTTAGGGAGTTGGGTAAATATGTGGCAGATGGGTTTTAATTATAATAAATGCAATGTAGTGTATGTGGGATATCATAATTGAAAACTATATAATTTATGGTGGAATAACCTTAACAGCATTATGAAAGAGAGATCTCTTGGTGCAATAGTTAATCAGTCTCTAATGCCATCCAAACTGTGTTCTGGTGCTAGTGGTAGGACGAACATGACATTACATCTACACAAATATGGAATACAAGTCTAAAGCGATTATAATTTCATTGTTTAGATCACTGGTTAGGTGAGAGTTGGAGTCTTTGCTCCTTACCTACCTACATTCAATTGTTGGAAAGGGTTGAGAGGAAGGTTACTAGAATGATACCTTGGATGGAGCAGAGGCTGAAATTTATCAAATTATTTTCTATTGAAAAAGAGTTAGAGGAAATCTGATTGAGATGTTTAATATTGTAAAGGAAACTGATAGTGTTGGTGCATCATCTGTTATCATATTTAACAGTGATAATAGTTAGGACTAGGGGAAATAAATATAAATTTTGGCAGGGTAAGAGTCACCTTCAGTTAACATAGTTTTATTTTTCTAACAGGGAGATTGGCCTCAGGTGGTATACAGGCAGTAATTTCAGATGAGTTTAAGAAAAAAACTTGATAAGTATGTTGAGGGATGAATTTAAGATTTTAAAAATTATTTTAATTTAGAGGATGGACCAATAGGCCCTCATATTGTCCCAATACGTACAAGAGAATGAAAACACACAACAACCTTGTTACCTGACAAACACATTACAAATGTTTGTGAAATAAATGGATGCTAAAATGTTGAGTGAACTAATTTAAGAAAACAAACTCTAAGACTATCAAATGATTTCCATATGAAAACTGGCATTTAAAATACAAGTCCTCACTGTAAAGGAAGTGTTACACTACAGGTCCTCACTGTAAAGGAAGTGTTACACTACAAGTCTTCACTGTAAAGGAAGTGTTACACTACAAGTCCTCACTGTAAAGGAAATGTTACACTACAAGTCCCAATTATAAATAATAGTTCTTTTATGCTTTCATGAGTATTAAATCAATTCAGTGGTTCCAAATTTCACCAAGTGAAGAATAATTAAGAACACAAAATACAAAAAAACATTATTGCATTTGTCAGCAAGGGTGTCGAGCAAATCGAGTGGGTAGGTAGGGTGTTGTCAGCTAATAACATTTTGATACCTCTAGTCTCATCATGTTAAACTGTCTCTACATATTACAAGTCATGTTACACCAAACACAATCTTATCATGTTGAACTGTCTCTACATAAGTCCTGTTAAACTGTATCTACATACCACAAGTCAGGTTAGACCAAACACAATTTCATCATGTTGAACTGTCTCTACATATCAAAAGTCATGTTACACCAAACACAATCTTATCATGTTGAACTGTCTCTACATAAGTCCTGTTAAACTGTATCTACATACCACAAGTCAGGTTAGACCAAACACAATTTCATCATGTTGAACTGTCTCTACATAAGTCCTGTTAAACTGTATCTACATACCACAAGTCAGGTTAGACCAAACACAGTTTCATCATGTTGAACTGTCTCTACATATCAAAAGTCATGTTACACCAAACACAATCTTATCATGTTGAACTGTCTCTACACAAGTCCTGTTAAACTGTATCTACATACCACAAGTCAGGTTAGACCAAACACAGTTTCATCATGTTGAACTGTCTCTACATATCAAAAGTCATGTTACACCAAACACAATCTTACCATGTTGAACTGTCTCTACACAAGTCATGTTAAACTGTATCTACATACCACAAGTCAGGTTAGACCAAACACAATTTCATCATGTTGAACTGCTACTAATTAGAGTCAGTTTGTATATTTGTTAAAATAAATAATTCATCACAGTTTGCTAGGAATGTGTGAATAACAACCTTCATCAGTCAAAATCAGCATAAACAAACTACACCTGACTTATAATATACTTTCAATAATTTCATTTTTATTCTGAAGAGCATCTGTCATGGTTATACTGTTCAACATGCATAATGGCTTTCAATATTCTCTAAAATAAACTTGTTTCCAAAACACAACACAATATGATGCTCTTATGTGTCACTTGAAGTAAATACATTTGAACTGTTGGCTTTAGATCTATTGGTACAGCAGAAAACCAGATCTGAAAATAACAACAACACAGTCTAACAAAGAGTGTCATATTAACAATAAATGAAAAACTATTATAATATTCATCATACAACAGCAAACAAGATAATATTAGCTAATATTAATTAAGCTGCAATCACCAGTATGTTACACAATTATCAAATAATAAACTATCAATTTCAGCTACTGTAACCAAGTGCCAACTGAATTATTAGTTTCAACCACACCAGATGTTAGACAATTACAGTTTCAACCACACTAATGTTTTTCAACAGATAATTATTACAGTTTCAACTGCACCAGCTGTTTGTCAACATAATTATTATAGTTTCAACCATACCAGTTGTTTGTCAATGGATAATAATTACAGTTTCAACCACACCAGTTGTTTGTCAATGGATAATAATTAGTTTCAACCACACCAGTTGTTTGTCAATGGATAATAATTACAGTTTCAACCACACCAGATATTTGTCAATAAATAATAATTACAGTTTCAATCACATTACATGTATGTCAACAGATAATTATTACAGTTTAAAATACACCAGATATTTGTCAACAGATAATTATTATAGTTTCAACCACACTAGATGTTTGTCAGTCGATAATAATTACAGTTTCAATAACACAACATGTTTGTCAACAGATAAGTATTACAGTTTCAACTGCACCAGCTGCTTGCCAATGGACAATAATTAGTTTCAACCACACTACATGTTTGTCAACATATAATTATTACAGTTTCAGCTGCACCAGATGCATGTCAACAGATAATTATTACAGTTTCAACTGCACCAGATGTTTGTCAACAGATAATTATTACAGTTTCAACTGCACCAGCTGTTTGTCAACATAATTATTACAGTTTCAACTGCACCAGATGTTTGTCAACAGATAATTATTACAGTTTCAACTGCACCAGATGTTTGTCAACAGATAATTATTACAGTTTCAACTGTACCAGATGCATGTCAACAGATAATTATTACAGTTTCAACTACACCAAATGTTTGTCAACAGATAATTATTACAGTTTCAACCACACCAAATGTTTGTCAACAGATAATTATTATTACAGTTTCAACCACACCAAATGTTTGTCAATGGATACTAATTAGTTTCAACCACACTAAGTTTTTTAATAGATAATTATTACAGTTTCAAAGACACCAGATGTTTGTCAACAGATAATAATTACAGTTTCAACTGCACCACATGTTTGTCAACAGATAATTATTACAATTCCAACTATACTGCATGTGTGTGAACAGATACACTATTACAGTTTCAACCCTGCCAAGCAGGTGTTACATTATAAATGTAATAAACATGTTTCAACTACTCCAAGTGAATGATAACCCTTCCTCTATATGATGGGTGTCACTAAATATCCCTAAATGATTTTCCTTCTTCTTCTGGAATTATTTATTTACAAAGCATGAAATTTAAGACAAAGATACTAAATATATAGTCATGGCTCAGTAAAGTTCATATATGAAACTTTGTAGAATGGACGAGAACTGCCTGTTGTGGGGACACAAGTGTAGAGGACAAAGTTTCAAAAGTCTTCCTCTGTCTTCTGAAGATGAAAGGCAGAAGACTTTTGAAACATCATCCTTTACACTTGTGTCCCCACAACAGGCAGTTGTCTTCCATTCTACAAAGTTTCATAACGAATACTCTGCCTCAACAATCTATCAAAGGAAGTTCATATAATTTGAGTTAGTTTTTATACAATTTTTTATGTTATGAGATTCCAAAACTTTTGGTGTGAGACACTTTTTATTAAACAAAAATGTTTCTTTCTTTGAAAAATTGAAGTTAATTTTTATTACTGATCAAAATGATATATTTTATTTATCAAATCACTTTCAACTTTATTGAATTTATTTACATATTTTGTTTGATATTTTATTTTGACAACTACAAAAGTTACCATTTTTGGCTCTAAAAACTGACAAAATGTATCAGCAATCCAAGACCTAACCTTTCAAAATAGTGTCAAATAGGTAAAGTAACATTATTTTTGCTAACCATATTTTTGGTAGTAGAAATCAATTTATGTCTAACAAGTACACTTTGTTTGCAATCAGTTATGTTTTTTTTTTATTATTTATGTGTGAATCTAATAAACTTAATACTCAATAAATAAGGATATGAGTCACTGATATTTTACAGTTTCTACTGTCATCTCTAATTGTAACAAAGTTTTCTTGACGTCTTATTATATAATTAAATCATTTTAAACAAATATAACAGAATATCTTACAGTTTCTACTGTAATCTGTAAATGTAACAAGATTTATTTGATGTCTTGACAAAGAAATAAATTACTGTAAAGAAATAAAATTTAATACAAAAACCTTTTTGTAATTTAAATAATGTAGAAAGAAACAATAAACATTTCTAAACTTCCTGTTTAATTTCATTACACTATGTAACACAAATTTTGTTCCTGGATAGTATGTGTTATTTCTTAATTGTTTATGTTGTAAAGGTACAGAAAATGACCATTATTCCCTTCAAACTTTGCTTTTCTGACCTGGATAATGAAATTTAGAAATTAATCTATTTTCTATGCAGAAACAGGCAAATTTGCACATTTTCATTTACATAAGGTCTGAATAAAACAACATATGAATCAAAATTTACATGTATTTATACTACAGTTACACAAAAATGTTTAGAAGTGAGTAGTTTTACGAGATTTGTGACTGTAATGTAAATCACTTTCACATATCAGCCCCCAAATATAGTCTCCTATCATGTTTTCGTTATATGCTCCTAGGCCACAAAAGCAAAGTTTGAAGAGAAAAACAGGTCTTTTCTATTTACTTCAAGCAGAAACAATTGAGAAATAACACTTTCTGTCCAGGAACAAGAAAAAGTAAAAATGTTATTACATAGTGTAATTCTTTCCCAGAGGAGTTACATTTAATCAGAAAGAAAGAAAGACTTCGTTAATTGTGTTCTCAAGAGATAATTTGTTTTGTAGCAAATAAAAAAATCTACACTTTGGAATAAGCAGAAAATTCTAAAACATTCAATAAATGACAGAACTGTGTAGAAATGTTTAAAACACTTTCTTCCCAAATTGAAAAGGTTTCATGCTTTCTTCCCAAATTAAAACGGTTTCACGCTTTCTTCCCAAATTAAAACGGTTTCACGCTTTCTTCCCAAATTAAAATGGCTTCACGCTTTCTTCCCAAGTTACACTAACAAAATATTACAGCATAATAAAATATCAATTTTAAAACATTTTTGAGTAAAAAATTTTGTAAACAGACTTAGAATTAACCTTTGTACTTAAAATTTGAAATTTGATGCACAGGTGTGCCCTTGATACTCGAAATGTGCTCACTTGTAGAGAAAGGGTTAACAGTTTCAATGATACTTGGTGAGAAACACAATCAAATAACATTTTTAACCAATCTCTGTGTGGTTGTCAATAGGTAAAATCATTCAAATCTCAACCATTCCACTTGGGTCTCAATAAGTAAATAATATTTTAAACCATTTTGTTTGGGTGTTAACTAACCACTAAATTATAACACTAAGTTATTCCAACTGGGTTTCAATATACAAATCATAATAATTTGAAATATTTAGTGTGTTGTGTCAATATTTAAATAATAACATCTTTAAATTTTTAACCATTCTGCTTGAATCGTAACAAGTTCAGTCATTACAAACTTGAATTAATGAGTTGCTTATGACAGTTTCATGCCACCTGCTCAAGTAGCAACACTTATCAAGGCAGATTTACTTATACTGTTGAATATTTTCAGTAAACATTTGTGGCTAATTTTTCTCACCATCCAGTAAGGACAAAATATTCAATATTTCAGCCTTTCCAGTGACAGTCCCAAAACTCAGGATCTGCTTGAAGCACAGCATGTTCTTGGCTGATAGCAGAAAGCTCCTTTAAGAATTCTTCAAAGACAATTGCACACAAGATGGCATTTTTTGTTTGAACAGATTCCAACTTTCCTTCAGGACTTTCTGGAGTCACTCTGTTGTAGAACCTAAAAGAGAGCACCGCAAAAGTAAATTCTTCAGAACTATTCTGGTTCAACTAAATTAAAGTTAGTGAAAAAAACCACAGCTAATGAAAAAGTGTTAGAAGATTTGGAAATACAGAAACGACTTTTAATATGTTTGTAACACTTCTGGCAAGAAAACTAGTCAACAACATCTGTGTAACCCTGCAACTTCCACTCCCTGAAAGATGTAGGTGGTTCAAATTCTGTTTAGATTGAAGTGCTTACATGAAGTGTTCAAATTATGCAGGACACAGATTAAGTAACTTTTAACAATTCTACTTTTTATATTGTTATCTGTCAAAATTAAATAAATTTCAACACATCACTGAGTCACTTCAATCTAAACATACTTTCAGATCACCTACATCCTTAAGAAGTTGTAGGGTCACACAGGTGTTGTTGACCAGTTCTCTTGCTAGAAAACCAGTTGACACTGATGAAGATAAAAAAAAATACTTTCCCTAGTTTCATCAATTACCATCTTGCATTTATTGTAGTTTTTATTACTTAGTCAAGCTATTCTTAAAATTAATTATAAAAGTTATCTAATATACATCATGGACTGTAGTACATTTATAGATGATTATAAAACTTACTCAATATAAACAATAGACTGTATTACATTTATAGATGATTATAAAACTTATCTAATATACACCATGGAGTGTATTACATTTATAGATGATTATAAAACTTATCTAATATACACCATGGACTGTACTGCATTTATAGATTATTACAAAACTTGTCTAATATTTACCATGGACTGTATTACATTTCTAGCCTTACCAGTTACAATACTAAATCAGGTAATGTAAGAACAGTATTAACATTTCTACTGTATGGAAAGTTCTTGATACACTACAGTACAGAAGGTTTCCCCTTATATGCATTCATCACCTGAACAGCTTAAAAACAAATTAACAAATATGATGGTGCCTCTAATATAAAACAGTTAATCTACGTACCTGTATCCTTGATTATCAGGAATGGACTCCAGAAACACCGAGGTGGATGCCTTTTTTACTTTGTCCCCAAAGAAACTTCCTCGTTTGAAGAGAAAATTAGTGAACTTTTGTCGCCGAGGCTCTCCTACATTCAATTGAAGAGCTTACTGTTATATATAATAATTATCTTTCACAGAGTTTATGTTTACAACATTAAGTTTTCATAATAACAAACCATCAGTTTTCATCAACACAAAAGCTTGTATTACTCACCTATAAAGCAAAAATTCAAGTTGAGGACAAACAAGTACCTGATCTATGACAACAACACAAAGTTCAAAGACTTAAGTGACATAGGAGCAGGTGTAGTGATTTATTAACTAATTATTGTATTAACTAAAGATCAAAACTGTTCAATTAATTGGTGGGCTAATACAAAGTAACAAAAAGGTAAACCTATCTATTGTGATAAAATTAACAAAACCATATTTAAATACAATCTATATATAATAGAGCACAAAAATCTATTTGTCTAGGTCATTGGGTCAATCTCAACCAAACTTTGTAGGATTACATTTTGAATAACAAATATGCTAATAACTAATTCACAACACCCTTAACCCCTCATTATTGCTTTTATTGGCATCTGTTAACTTTAGTTAACATTAACTGCATTCATAAATGGTGCTACATCCTTACACCATAAAATAAAGTTTTTCTAAGTTTCTATAACATAAGATGTACCAGTACTTTCTATGGAGGAATGCAATGACAAAAATGGTCACAACTGTTGCAACAGTATATAACCTGAAATGTAGTTTATAATCGAACAGTAACCATTACACTGATATGAGGCTCTTTTTAAGTCTTACCAGCTTCCTACTTTGACCCATGACCTTTCAGTTTAAGCCTGTAAGACACTTCCATGGTCTATTAATTAATCATGTGAAACACTACAAAAGGACATTAAAAGCTAGCTGTTGAAAGTATGTTAAAAAGAACCTCTACCACCACACTCTGGCTGATATATCTTCCTACAAAGTCTCCCTGACCATTACACAGTGTATACCACATTTTAACCCTTTTGCAACAGGTCATGGGTCAAAGGCTATGTCATCATGGCCTTTGATGACTTGCATTCAAAATTTTATTGAACTATTATTTTATGAATTTGTATCAATAAGTTTGACATCAAATGGTAGATTATATATAATATTTAAGTTTGAATTATGAGTTAATTTTTTAATTTAAAAGTAAATATTAACATATTTATATATATATATATTTTAGTGAGTCATGTAGTATGTTGAATATAGCACTGTTTAAGATTAGATATTTGCAATATCAAAATACTAAATCTATAGTTTTGTATACATTAGGAACTCGGATTACCAATACTTACAAGCTAGAATATAAAATAAGAACCTCCTATCTTTATTTTCCTGAGATATGGTTTATGTACTGAATCAAACACAGTGGCCCAATTCATCTCTTTCTATTTTTATAAATGGTCCCTTATATGCATTTACTTCAATACATGACATGTGAATAACCAATTGACAGCTTAGAATGTCCCCCTAGTGGTTTTATCAACCATTTTAATCTGTGAAAAGGCTAATACATTCTTTCAATCCCAGATTTCAAGAAGTTAGGTTGTGTCTTTGGTCTGCTCAAAATTTCATATTTCTTAAAATCTAAATACCTCTTAGTTGCTAAGCTTAATAAATTTTAGTGGAATTCTGTGGAATGATGTTTTTGGTTATTCAACTGCATATTTAAAACCTAAAAAATTGTTTGATATCCTCTACTTGCAGAATTTTAAAAGGATTAGTAACCTATGTCCAGCAACAACCAAGTTCAAAAGTCATAGAAAGATGAGATTTTTGTGCCAAAAAATGGTTCTTTTTAACCTAACACAAAATCACTTCGCACTCAGACTAGTTAGGGAACAGACTCAATATTTTCACAAACAATTCTTTAGTTTCTTTAGTAAAAATATTTCAACGAAAACCTGGTATTTTTGTGTACAAAATAGTTGTAATCTTTACTAAAAGTCTACTGAATTTTGTGAAGATATGCATGCTGTATCAAAAGTTATGGGACAAATACTTAATGTGTAGTTGAATTCGTATTTTGTACAGAGCCTGTCATGAAAATGTTAAGTGTACACATGTTAAGTTACTAATATTACATAAAACTTTGGTAAGGTAATAATGAATACTGGAATAATAATGTTATAAATAATGTCCATGTTATTTATCATAGCATCCACAAGCACTCACATTTTTCTAAGTCCATAACCAAGACAAAAGAGAAGTACTTAAGCTTGTTAAAAATAAACTATACTAAAACCAACAGTAACAAACACAGGCTTAAAACACAGACAAGAATTTGATGAAATATTTTCAAGATGTATTTTTTTTCTCAGAACACAAAATTTGTCTTCTCAATTTACCTTTTCTCTGAATCTGATCACACACAAAATTGTATGGTAAGAATCGAGTGGTCCTAGCTCCCTAAAATAAATGTACATCAGCCCTCAGAAACAAAGTAAAGTCAGACACAACTATTACAGTACACAGTATCCTGGAATGGATCCTGTTATAGTACATAGTATCCTGGAATGGATCCTGCTACAGTACATAGTATCCTGGAATGGATCCTGCTACAGTACATAGTATCCTGGAATGGATCCTGTTACAGTACATAGTATCCTGGAATGGATCCTGTTACAGTACATAGTATCCTAGAATAGATCCTGCTACAGTACACAGTATCCTAGAACGGATCCTGCTACAGTACACAGTATCCTAGAATGGATCCTGCTTCAGTACACAGTATCCTAGAATGGATCCTGCTACAGTACACAGTATCCTGGAATGGATCCTGCTACAGTACACAGTATCCTGGAATGGATCCTGTAAGAGTACACAGTATCCTGGAATGGATCCTGTAAGAGTACATACTATCCTGGAATGGATCCTGCTACAGTACATAGTATCCTGGAATGGATCCTGCTACAGTACATAGTATCCTGGAATGGATCATGCTACAGTACATAGTATCCTGGAATGGATCCTGCTACAGTACACAGTATCCAGAGATGTATCCCACTATAGTAGACAGTATCCAGGAACGGATCTCGCTACAGTACATAGTATCCAGAATTAGATCATACTACAGTACATAATACCTAATAATGAATCTCATAACAGTGGACAGTATCCAGGAACGAATTATCATTTGACCTAGGTCAGATATAGGATTTTCTAAATTAAAACTGAGATGATTTGAAAATTTTTATGGTATGACACACAAGTAAAACAATGTATTACATGCATACCAGGTAATCATACAATGTAACAACCCTCTTGATATACAAGTTTATTGAAAACAAACTTAAGATATACGAAGCAAAACCTTTTCCTCTAGATTCAATATAAATGAGAATTTAATAATAAAATATTATGTACATATTTCTATGCCAAAGGTTAAATAAAAATACAGTCAGAAGTATAACCATCACGTAAAATTAAAGACTGTATTGTTGTTAAACATGTTAATAGTTTTGACACAAGTACTCCTCTAAACACCATTCTGTGCAAGTCACTGTGATACATTCAAAATTTAATTAAACACATTTACTACCAATGCAAGAGAATGAAATTAACAGCAGTTTTAAGTCCTCATTTCAAAAGAAACCGAACAAAAACCACTTAAAGCTTAAGATGTCTTGTCACATGACTCACTAGCTACAAAGTTTCTCTTATTTGATGCTCTGTATCTTTAACATAATTCCTGTTGTGTAGATGTATGTACAGACAATAAGACTTCCACTTAATCTACAAGTACAGTTAAAGTTCTATCATGAATGTGGATGAAACAAGAAAAATGTTTCAACCTGTGACAGTTGCCACACCCACTTTCAACAGATTTGTTTGACCTTTATAGCCTACATGTTGATGTTAACACACACATGTATACAGTCATTAGAAAGAGATCATTTTACACTATAATCTAACAGTGGTTACATTACAAGTAGTATGCAGCTGTTGTCATGGGTTATATAAATTGACTATGGTATGTCTGGCTACTTGATGAACTTCAGCACGTATGGTAGTTTTTAACCTATAGTTCAAGATACAGTTTAAATTGTATTTAGGTCTTAGTATTATATTGTAGTTAATTATGTTATTAATATTTTAAAATGTACAAGTAAAAGGTTTAAACTTTATTTAAATAAACATCATACTTTGTGTCCATTCACAACTAATGATAGTGAGCAAATATTTTGTCAGAGGGTTGTGTATGTTTCTCAAATAATCTGTAGTATGCCTTGAGGGCACTCCTGACTTGTGTGGAGGTGACTAATATATAGTAAAAGAGAAGAAAGGAACATAAAACATTAAAAACTAACTATATGTAAAGACCTGAAATTATTAATATAATAACTGTTAAACAACCTATCATTCTGGTTGTGCATGTTTCTCAAATAAACTGTAATATGTCTTGAGAGCACCACTGACTTGTGTGGAGGTGAATAATATATAGTAAGAGAGAACAAAGGAAAACAAAACATTAAAAACTAACTATATGTAAAGACCTGAAATTATTAATACAATAACTGTTAAACAACCTATCATTCTGGTTGTGCATGTTTCTCAAATAAACTGTAATATGTCTTGAGAGCACCACTGACTTGTGTGGAGGTGAATAATATATAGTAAGAGAGAAGAAAGGAAAATAAAACATTAAAAACTAACTATATGTAAAGACATGAAATTATTAATACAATAACTGTTAAACAACCTATCATTCTGGTTGCGCATGTTTCTCAAATAAACTGTAATATGTCTTGAGAGCACCACTGACTTGTGTGGAGGTGAATAATATATAGTAAGAGAGAAGAAAGGAACATAAAACATTAAAAACTAACTATATGTAAAGACCTGAAATTATTAATATAATAACTGTTAAACAACCTATCATTCTGGTTGTGCATGTTTCTCAAATAAACTGTAATATGTCTTGAGAGCACCACTGACTTGTGTGGAGGTGAATAATATATAGTAAGAGAGAAGAAAGGAAAACAAAACATTAAAAACTAACTATACGTAAAGACCTGAAATTATTAATATAATAACTGTTAAACAACCTATCATTCTGGTTGTGCATGTTTCTCAAATAATCTGTAGTATGTCTTGAGAGCACCACTGACTTGTGTGGAGGTGAATAATATATAGTAAGAGAAAGAAAGGAAAACAAAACATTAAAAACTAACTATATGTAAAGACCTGAAATTATTAATACAATAACTGTTAAACAACCTATCATTCTGGTTGTGCATGTTTCTCAAATAAACTGTAGTATGTCTTGAGAGCACCACTGACTTGTGTGGAGGTGAATAATATATAGTAAGAGAGAAGAAAGGAACATAAAACATTAAAAACTAACTATATGTAAAGACCTGAAATTATTAATATAATAACTGTTAAACAACCTATCATTCTGGTTGTGCATGTTTCTCAAATAAACTGTAATATGTCTTGAGAGCACCACTGACTTGTGTGGAGGTGAATAATATATAGTAAGAGAGAAGAAAGGAACATAAAACATTAAAAACTAACTATATGTAAAGACCTGAAATTATTAATACAATAACTGTTAAACAACCTATCATTCTGGTTGTGCATGTTTCTCAAATAAACTGTAATATGTCTTGAGAGCACTCCTGACTTGTGTGGAGGTGAATAATATATAGTAAGAGACAAGAAAGGAAAACAAAACATTAAAACTAACTATATGTAAAGACCTGAAATTAGTAATATAATAACTGTTAAACAACCTATCATTCTGGTTGTGCATGTTTCTCAAATAAACTGTAGTATGTCTTGAGAGCACCACTGACTTGTGTGGAGGTGAATAATATATAGTAAGAGAGAAGAAAGGAACATAAAACATTAAAACTAACTATATGTAAAGACCTGAAATTATTAATACAATAACTGTTAAACAACCTATCATTCTGGTTGTGCATGTTTCTCAAATAAACTGTAGTATGTCTTGAGAGCACCACTGACTTGTGTGGAGGTGAATAATATATAGTAAGAGAGAAGAAAGGAACATAAAACATTAAAAACTAACTATATGTAAAGACCTGAAATTATTAATATAATAACTGTTAAACAACCTATCATTCTGGTTGTGCATGTTTCTCAAATAAACTGTAGTATGTCTTGAGAGCACCACTGACTTGTGTGGAGGTGAATAATATATAGTAAGAGAGAAGAAAGGAACATAAAACATTAAAAACTAACTATATGTAAAGACCTGAAATTATTAATATAATAACTGTTAAACAACCTATCATTCTGGTTGTGCATGTTTCTCAAATAAACTGTAGTATGTCTTGAGAGCACCACTGACTTGTGTGGAGGTGAATAATATATAGTAAGAGAGAAGAAAGGAACATAAAACATTAAAAACTAACTATATGTAGAGACCTGAAATTATTAATACAATAACTGTTAAACAACCTATCATTCTGGTTGTGCATGTTTCTCAAATAAACTGTAATATGTCTTGAGAGCACCACTGACTTGTGTGGAGGTGAATAATATATAGTAAGAGAGAAGAAAGGAACATAAAACATTAAAAACTAACTATATGTAAAGACCTGAAATTATTAATATAATAACTGTTAAACAACCTATCATTCTGGTTGTGCATGTTTCTCAAATAAACTGTAGTATGTCTTGAGAGCACCACTGACTTGTGTGGAGGTGAATAATATATAGTAAGAGACAAGAAAGGAACATAAAACATTAAAAACTAACTATATGTAAAGACCTGAAATTATTAATACAATAACTGTTAAACAACCTATCATTCTGGTTGTGCATGTTTCTCAAATAAACTGTAATATGTCTTGAGAGCACCACTGACTTGTGTGGAGGTGAATAATATATAGTAAGAGAGAAGAAAGGAAAACAAAACATTAAAAACTAACTATATGTAAAGACCTGAAATTATTAATATAATAACTGTTAAACAACCTATCATTCTGGTTGGGCATGTTTCTCAAATAAACTGTAATATGTCTTGAGAGCACCACTGACTTGTGTGGAGGTGAATAATATATAGTAAGAGACAAGAAAGGAACATAAAACATTAAAAACTAACTATATGTAAAGACCTGAAATTATTAATATAATAACTGTTAAACAACATATCATTCTGGTTGGGCATGTTTCTCAAATAAACTGTAATATGTCTTGAGAGCACCACTGACTTGTGTGGAGGTGAATAATATATAGTAAGAGACAAGAAAGGAACATAAAACATTAAAAACTAACTATATGTAAAGACCTGAAATTATTAATATAATCAAAAACCTTTAAAGAAATTTATTCTCTTTCCATTTCCTGATTCTTAATAATTTCATTACTCTGTAAATTCATGATAACAGTTAGTGTTAGTAATATGGTGCAGAAAATGATAAATTAAATATAATTATTTACCAAAAACGTTTCATATTCATTTAGGACATTCTAGAGGTTACGAAAATGAAATGTGAAAACTATAAGATAAAGAAAAGTATTTTTATACTTAAAAATCATGTTACACTCGTACTGAGTTTAATGTAAATTACTAAAGATAAATAACATTTTTATTAGCAATACATAAAGTAATAAGACTCTTTCTGCAAAAGATAGTTATCTCAAAATATTATAAGATTTCTTTGTTTTATTGTACAACTGTCCTTCCCAGCAAATAGATATGAAGCACATCTGCCTGTTGCAAAATGGATAGTAAAAAAAAAAGCTGATAGGGAACCTAGCAGGACTGGAGTACCTGTCAGGGAACGTAGTAGTACTGCAGTACCTGTCAGGAAACACAGTAGTACTGCAGTACCTGTCAGGAAACACAGTAGTACTGCAGTACCTGTCAGGGAACACAGTAGCACTGGAGTACCTGTCAGGGAACACAGTAGCACTGGAGTACCTGTCAGGGAACACAGTAGCACTGGAGTACCTGTCAGTACTGGGAACACAGTAGCAGTACCTCAGGGAACACAGTAGCACTGCAATACCTGTCAGGGAACACAGTAGCACTGGAGTACCTGTCAGGGAACACAGTAGCACTGGAGTACCTGTCGTAGTAGCACTGGAGTACCTGTCAGGGAACGTAGTAGCACTGGAGTACCTGTTAGGGAACCTAGTAGGACTGAAATACCTGTTTGAGTCTCAGAGAAACTCCCATGCCTCCTGTAGCTGGTTCCTCTAAACAATCTTGGGGGTACATCCCCTAACAGTCGTTCCTCTCGAGCCATCAGAAACTGATGTCCATTCAGCAGAAGATCTCGACAATTGCCCAAAGAAAAGAAATATGATTCCACTTTCAGTTTTAATGAACTGAGGACCTACAGAAAGAAAATCAAAGTAGTTAGCTAGCAAATGAAATGTGTTTACATGATGGAGACACATGACAAATCTCTAAGAATGTTTTGTTAATAATATCTAGTGGATAATTAAACTGTACATTCAAGGTAGCTGCCGAAGTATCATCAGCTTACTTGGTGACACATCAACTCTACAAGTTCCATAAAAGACATTTCATTTATCTAGTTACTGAGCACACACATTTATGGCATTGAAGTATAATATTTTCAGCATGTTCTGATGATTTGATAGGCCCATGGGAACATCACTTTAGTACATTCTGTCAGGTCCATGGGAACATCACTTTCAACATGTTTTGTTGATTTGATAGGCCCATGGGAACATCTCTAGCAACATATTCTGTTGATTTGATAGGCCCATGGGAATATCACTAACAACATATATTGTTGATTTGATAGGCCCATGGGAACATCACTAGCAACATGTTTTGTTGATTTGATAGGCCCATTGGAACATCACAAGCAACATGTTTTGTTGATTTGATAGGCCAATGGGAACATCACTAACAACATATTTTGTTGATTTGATAGGCCCATGGAAACATCACTAGCAACATACTTTGTTGATTTGATAGGCCCATGGGAACATCACCAGCAAGATGTTTTGTTGATTTGATAGGCCCATGGAAACATCACTAGCAACATGTTTTGTTGATTTGATATGCCCATGGGAACATCACTAGCAACATGTTTTGTTGATTTGATAGGCCCATGGAAACATCACTAGCAACATATTCTGTTGATTTGATAGGCCCATGGGAATATCACTAACAACATATATTGTTGATTTGATAGGCCCATGGGAACATCACTAGCAACATGTTTTGTTGATTTGATAGGCCCATTGGAACATCACAAGCAACATGTTTTGTTGATTTGATAGGCCAATGGGAACATCACTAACAACATATTTTGTTGATTTGATAGGCCCATGGAAACATCACTAGCAACATACTTTGTTGATTTGATAGGCCCATGGGAACATCACTAGCAAGATGTTTTGTTGATTTGATAGGCCCATGAAAACATCACTAGCAACATGTTTTGTTGATTTGATAGGCCCATGGGAACATCACTAGCAACATGTTTTGTTGATTTGATAGGCCCATGGAAACATCACTAGCAACATACTTTGTTGATTTGATAGGCTCATGGGAACATCTCTAGCAACATATTCTGTTGATTTGATAGGCCCATGGGAACATCACTAACAACATATTTTGTTGATTTGATAGGCCCATGGGAACATCACTAGCAACATGTTTTGTTGATTTGATAGGCCCATGGGAACATCACTAGCAACATGTTTTGTTGATTTGATAGGCCCATGGGAACATCACAATCAACATGTTTTGTTGATTTGATAGGCCAATGGGAACATCACTAGCAACATATTTTGTTGATTTGATAGGCCCATGGGAACATCACTAGCAACATATTCTGTTGATTTGATAGGCCCATGGAAACATCACTAACAACATATTTTGTTGATTTGATAGGCTCATGGGAACATCACTAGCAACATATTTTGTTGATTTGATAGGCCCATGGGAACATCACTAACAACATATTTTGTTGATTTGATAGGCCCATGGGAACATCACTAACAACATATTTTGTTGATTTGATAGGCCCATGGGAACATCACTAGCAACATATTCTGTTGATTTGATAGGCCCATGGAAACATCACTAACAACATATTTTGTTGATTTGATAGGCTCATGGGAACATCACTAGCAACATATTTTGTTGATTTGATAGGCCCATGGGAACATCACTAACAACATATTTTGTTGATTTGATAGGCCCATGGGAACATCACTAACAACATATTTTGTTGATTTGATAGGCCCATGGGAACATCACTAACAACATATTTTGTTGATTTGATAGGCCCATGGAAACATCACTAGCAACATATTCTGTTGATTTGATAGGCCCATTGGAACATCACTAACATATTTTGTTGATTTGATAGGCCCATGGGAACATCACTAGCAACATATTTTGTTGATTTGATAGGTCCATGGAAATATCACTAGCAACATGCTTTGTTGATTTGATAGGCCCATGGGAACATCACTAGCAACATATTTTGTTGATTTGATAGGCCCATGGAAACATCACTAGCAACATATTTTGTTGATTTGATAGGCCCATGGAAACATCACTAGCAACATATTTTGTTGATTTGATAGGCCCATGGAAACATCACTAGCAACATATTTTGTTGATCTGATAGGCCCATGGGAACATAACTTTAGCACATTGTTGATTTACGAGGCCACCTAGTGTTTTCTTACATTCTTTTTGACATCTGTTCATATTCAAGTTTTGTTTTGGTTATTTGGCAGTGTGGATACTTTACTACATTAATTATTGTTATAGAGTTCTAATGTATTCTCAAGGCAGTTGTAGTCCACATGTGAAGAATCGACAAAGTATGAGAAACTGGTAGTGTTGTCTTCCTGTTGTGACTTATTACTTGTAATGAATGGTTAATATGTTTCTACTGTATGTCTAACTAAGATTAAAAGAAACGGACATGAAAAAATTACTTGTTGGAACTGCGAAGAGAAATTTATTGGAAAATCTGAAACATATTGAAAGCAAAATGCTATTCTCACTTTTATTTCATATCTCTCAAGTTTTTTTTTTCATTTCACTGTATGTTGATAGTTTTGGTACATTTACTGTTAGGGTAGAGAAAACAAGACATCAATAACAGAAGATTGTTAATTCAGAAAGTTCCATGGTTTAAGTAAGTGATATATGAAGGGTGTATGATTAAAGAAATATTTCATTCTTAGCTTGGAAGTCACCTTTCACTGAGGTCTGAAAAGATAAGTTCACAGTGGGATCTCATTAATAAAATATCTGATGTTTTGTGTACAACAGACTTGCAATGGTTACTGAGTCTTTCACACTTCATACACTGCATGCAGTATATGACACACATAGCGCATGTTGTGTGTGTGAATTTCCTCAATCATGGAATAAATCACCCTTGTTTCTAAAGTTAAAACAAGTCTTTTTATGCCATTTTGTAAATTTCAAATATACAGTAACTGTAGTAAGGCTTAACATCTTACCTGATATAAGGATTTTACAGAAGGTTGAAACACCAATGACGGACTCAATAAGAAAGAACTCAAAAGAGGTTGAGGGTAGATTGCAAGTCGAGAAATTAGGCCTGTCAACTGAAGATTGGTGTATACATCATTTTCCATCATTGTTCCCACCTTCTTTAACAAAACTGTCAAAAAGGGCCCTATGTTGGGGTCTACTGATGAGTCAAAGCCACTGGGTGTGCTTGGTGATGCTGACTTCTGTCTCAACAACGTTTCTGTACCCATTTTGGAAAGAGAAAGGATGAACTTAGATTTAATACTTTGTAAATTGGACTCCACACTTTTCTGCTTTTCTTCTTCTTCTTTGTATAAAATATCTTCAGTCTCGGTGTTCAATGATGAATAATTACTCTCTCTTGATTCAAACATTCCAGAGTCACTAGCGGAGCTGTCACTTTGTGCCGAAGTTTTCCACTGATCTAACGTTGAAGAATTCAAAATGTTTAAATGTTTATTTAATTCAGTTACCTCCTCCTCTTCTTCTTGGACAGCTAAAGAGGATGTGTCCAGGATGGACCACAGAACATCCTCTTCTTGACAAAATGGCAAATAATTTGTTTTGTTTTCGCTATCACTCATAGTTTCTAAAAACACAGGAGAGATATTTTCCTTTGGTGTTTCTTCTACAGTACTTTCTTTTTCAGATTCCAAAGTTTTACAAGTTTCTGAAGCAATGTCTTCAATTACTGTATCAAGATGATGTCCTTGGCTATCTGTGGAGGAAATATCAGATATTATATCACACTTTCCCACCTTTACTTCTGTAGTGGAGCAGCTGTTGCTATTTAACACATCACCTGCAACTGGTGTTGAGCTCTTTCCTGCATCTTCTATCAAAAAAGTGACCATTGTAAGGAAAAGACCAGTTTTGGCAAGCCTTAGCACACATTTGAACACCTTGGGCTGCATCACGCAAGTAGTCCATATAAAAAGTCTGAAACTCTTCCAAACAGTCTGATCGTTGGAGAGACCTCTGTTGACTTTCATCAATGATATCCAACTCTCCAAAAGCAAAGCTTGACACTGATGTAGTGCGCTGACGGTTCTTCACTTGCAGACTACCCCCCACAGGTAATCTATCCACAACTGATTGTTTGCAAAGTTGAGGCATAGGACTCTGAGCAGTGCTTGGAGTATCTGTGGGGAGGGTGGGGACTAGGGCTAACAGCTTTTCGGCAGACTGACAATACATGTCAACATCTCGAATACGGCTCTTCTGGCTTACCATAACATGACTACATGGAAGAAGGTATCTTTAAAAAACAAAAAAACATTTGTATTAATTAACAGAACTATACTTTAATATATACATGAATACTGATCATATACATTCTGCATATATGTGCATTGTATGTTCACTTTTCTTTTCCAGCAAGTCACTGAGTGTGTTAAATAACTGACAAGTCACTGAGTTAAATAATTTTGCCCTTCTTGATGATGAGAAACCCACTTGAAATATAAATGTATCTCAGAACGGCTGGTATGGGTATTAACACTTTTACTGATAAGGTATAAAACAATGTTTCATCCTTTCTAGATCATCTTCAGGTTAACAGAGCATTTGCAACAGATAGTTGCTGGACAAATGTCTTGGGGATGAGTATATAAATGTGTACAAGATTGTAGGTGGCATTGCAGATGGATATTAGGTTAATTAGCATAAGGTTTTGTAGTTTGTTGTATTTTGGGATTTACTGTTCTTAGTGTAGGTGTGTGTATATAATTTTTTCCACAGTTTTTTGAGAAAATTTGTTGATGTTGGTGAAGCGTTGTTTTATTTTGTTGATTTCATCATTAATTTTATCAGGTGAGCATAGTTTTGTGGCTGTGTTAAATTTGGTTTCTTAATATGTTGAGTTTTTGTTTTGTTTCATGTGATGAGTCCCAGGGAATGTATAATCCAGTATGGGTGAATTTTCTGTGGATTTCTGTTTTGAGTTGTGTATCGGTTCTAGTTACCTTGTAGTTAAGAAATGCTGTTTGGTTAGTTTTTACTGATCACAGATGAATGTAATGTTGGGGTGTATCGAGTTAACATGGTTGAAATTAAAATGGCCGAAGTTCAATAAAAAGTTTTATTTGGAAGAGCTTGTTATCATGTTGCTCACTCCAAGTTGACTACCAACTGACGCAGAGCCAAGCCTTGAACATAGGATCGTACTCCATGTGTATGGTACAGGCACAGCCATGATAGCACCAGAGAAAACAGGCTTAGCTGTGGTGTCAGCAAGCTTGTTCCCATGAATATCAAAAGTGGCCCAGTATCCAAAAGAACTGGATAGAAATGGATAACAAAGAGAAATGGGTCAGTCAGTTTTGAATATCTGTATAAATAGTGCAGTTTGAGTACTGCTTAGCTTTATGTAATCCAGGGTAAGAGAAATGGTGTACAGTTCAGCAGTAAACACAGAAGCTGTGGAGAGGATTCTGTGCACAACAAACCATGGCAGAGCCCACACAGTCACCTGATTTTGAACCATCTGTATAAATAGGAATGGTAGGATGGTTCAAAAGATGTTCAGCAAATAGAATATCATACTTCCAATCAGAAGTATCCACTTTCTTCAGATGACTCAAAGAAAGGTCACATTTGGGGATGGTAATAAGCCATGGTGGGATAGGCTGACCAGTGGAGACAGTAACATCATCTAAGGACAGACCCAATTCAGCAGTCTGGGCCTGAATACAAGGGTCAAAAGGAACAAAGGTGGAACCAATCATTCTGAAAAAGCATGGCCCAATGAGAAAGGAAACCACAACAACAGGTGGGATGCTGTGGTAAGGATCAAAGTCTTACAAACTGCAGAGGTGTAGAGGTGGTTCACAAGAATTAGTGTACAAGTTATGGATTGGAGAAATGTAGAAAATCCCTGTGGAGAGCCAAAGCCCCTGATGGTGAACATGGTCCAACATCTTCAAGATCGAAATCCTGGCAGAGCCATAGACCAGTTTCAATCTAATAATGGCACAATAGATTTTTAGCACAGAACATTGATTTGCTTCCCAAGAGATGGAAGAGAGGTCAAGGAGGATGTTTGGTGCCCTTGTACACTTGACATGTAGCTGTTTGATGTGTGGAGTAAAGGTCAACTTACAGACAAAGATAAGTTACAAGAACTTTCTCTCAGGGACCACAGGAAGCAAAACATCTCCGAGATGGAGCTTGGGATCAGGATGAGTGCCTCGTTGGTGATAGAAGTGCATACAAATAGTTTTACAGAAAACAAGAAAAGGTAAAACTGTTTGCTGTGGTCCACTTCAGTAAATGACTGAAGGCAGTCTGTAGCTGCTGCTCTATAAACCTCATGCTCAACAACTGATATGAGATGTTGAAGTCATCGACAAAGAGACCACTTGGGGAGTTGTCTGCTGATGGCATTAATCTTTATAATGAAAAGTATGACACTTAAGATACAGCACTGAGGGACTCCAAGTTTCTGTGAGAAAGAACAAGAATGTGTGAAACCCACACGAACTTGGAATCACCAATCTATTAAAACATGTTTAATAAAAATGGGCAAATGCCAAAGCAATCTGTATGAGTGGAGATCTCACATAATGCCATATCTCCATGTAGTACTATATGCTTTTTCAAAGTAAAAAAATACAGAAACAAGATGTTAATGCTCGAGAAAGGCTTCCCTAATTGACATTTAAAGCCAAATCAGGTGGTAAATGGTGGAGCTGTCGTCAGAACCCACACTGGGAGAGCAAGAGGAGGTTGGTTAATTCGAGGAGCCAAACAAGACAAGCATTAACCATCCTCTAAGATCTTACAGAGACTGCTCATCAAAGCAATCAGATAGTAGTTTAAAGGAATTTTAGGATCCTTCCCAAACTTAGAAAAAGAAAGGACAATTGCATAGCACCAAGCATAAGGAAAAACATTCTCCTGTCAGATCTGGTTAAAAACAACCAAAAGTATAGTAAGAGAGATAGTGAAGCATTCGTAGTGAATATCATCAGGTCTGAGTGATGTACTGCCAGACCAATAAAGAGCAAGCTTGCATTCCACCAGTTGAAAGGGGTGATTATACTCATGAAGACGATCAGCCTGAGAGGAAAGAAATAATCACTCTTCCCAAGTCTTGATGGCTAAGAAGATGGGGGATAAGGCCAAAGTGTCACATGCACAAGAAAAGCTTTCGCCAAGAGTATCTGCAATGCTCTGGACATCAGCAACGTCCTGGCCATTGGAGAGCAAGACCAAAAGGGGAGACAGAAGTATAGTGCCCACCGACCTTCCAAATCTTGCCCCATATGACTTTCAAAATGGTGTTAGAAGAGATGCTAGTTTTAAACTAAAACCAAGATTCCTTCTGGCTTTGACATCTTATCTGCCAAGCACGTGCATGAACCAGCTCAAACGTAATGCTGTTTTAAAGTGTGAGATATCTATAAAAGGTATCCCAGGCCAGTTTTTGAGCCTTCTGTGCTATGTGGCAAGCATGATTTCACCATTAACGAGGATACGGTGAGAAACGTGTCAAGGTTTTAAGAACATATTGAGCAACTGTGTGGAGAATATACTCAGTTACTGCTGCCACACAGTTGTCTATCAATGCTTTACTACATTTGCAGGATCAATTTCTGAGATTGCAGCAAAAAAGGGACAGTTGGCTTGGTCCAGCTTCCACCAGGGCACATGGGTCGGGTGGCATCGACTACAGCCAGTCTCTCAAAATGACAGGAAAATGATCACTGCCTTGTGGGTTACTGTCAACCCTCTACAAAAAGTGGGAGAATAGTGAAGGAGAGCAAATTGAGAGGTCAATAGCAGTAAAAGACTAACTAGGTGCATGAAAAATAAGTACCAGTATCGAAGAAAGACAGGTTGTGATCTGAGAGCATAAGCTTTACAGAACAACTCCTCCTATCAATATCAGCATCACCCCAGAGGGGATTAGGTCCATTAAAGTACTCCAGAATTAAAAAAGGAAATCACACATGTTCAATGAGAACATCAAGGTCTGACTAATCATTGGTCTTTTCAGGGGATAGGTAGAGAGAACAAACAGTGATAACACAACCCAAGAAAACACAGATGGCTACAGCTTCCAAGGGTGTATCAAGTGGTAAAAATAGGGTGGTTACATGCTGATCAACCAGCAGTGTCACCCCACCATGCACTCATCCATCACACAATCTGCCATTTCTGTACAAAGAAAACTGCCAAAAGGTGACTGTATTAGCAGGTTACAGAAATGTTTCCTGCAAGGAAAGACACACAGGATGGTAATAATCAATCAGTGCTTTGATGTCATCCAAATCAGAATGGAAACCTCGACAGTTCCAGTGTATTAAAGTGGCCATTTTTACTTATGTGAATGAGAACTGAATGGAAAAGCCCGTCTGTTTTTGACCACATTGTTTCTCTGCACTAGAAAGCCTACTGACCTCCATTGATTTTCCTTTGGGTTGAATGAGCAGGTCTCTATCAGTACATAAAGATTCAAAAGACTGAGGCCATGAACAAATAATAGTTCTGTATATCAGGGCCAAAGAAGATGGTCCCAAGGAAATGCCAGAAGCTTGAGCCAAAGGAAATGGATCTGGGGGAACTATTGGAAGGAATGGTGGGGATAGTTAAGTGTTGATGTTGATTTGTCAACTCTCTTAACCATGGAGGGCAAAAGCTTCTTCACACATTTTGAAAACAACTCCCTCAGAGATACGGAGAGATATGTCTGCACTCCCACTGTAGCAGTGGAATGAAGTACAGTAGCATACATCCAAGATGAAGTGGTGGACAGTAACTTACAAGCCTCAGGGTAAGAAATGTTGTGAACCATTTTTAAATGCTGTATCTCTTTTTCCTTCATCCACCTAGAGCATGAATGAATGTAAGATGAGTGAGAGCCACCACATTTAGCACAATGAAGGTCCATTCTGCACTAGTTGGCATCAAGGTCCTTGCCACCACAACAAGCACACGTCAAGGAACCATTACACAATGTATCCGAGTGACCAAACTGCTGACATTTGAAATATCCGAGGGTTTGGATTATATGATTGCACTTTACAATTTAGATAACCTGCCCTGATGGTGGCAACTGGACATTGTGATGTAAACATCAAATCAAATTAGGACATTGGTTAGCATCATAATTCCATCATTGTGAATGGAGATGCACCTCACAGCAGAAACCAGTGAGGATCACCAACACAGGGACGTTCTTCAAATCTCTCTCAACAATAACTCCTTGTAATAAATTCAAAGTAGCATGGGGAGTAACCTTAATGGGAATATCCCCAATGGTCTTTGAATGCAAGAGGAATTCACTGTGTTTAGGAGTGGATGTTTCCACCAATATGTCACCAGAATATAGCATCTTGGCTGACTTAGGAGAGCCAGCAAGTCTGTTTAGTCCCTTCTGAATAAAAAGAAAGGGAGACATCTGCCCTGAAGATTTGTCTGATAAAGAATGTAATATCAGAAAATGAGGTACAGGTGTTGAAGATTGCTGTTCAGAATCTTCAAGACCTGGTCGATTACCAGTGGTATGTTTTTTATTATTTTATTTTTGATTGGGAGGATCCATAATAAAGAAAGAATATTTTGGTGCCTACTGACCCCACCCACCATAGAGCCCAAGGAGGGAATGCACTACAGTGCCAAACAAAGACATTGCAGCAATGCCAGGGTTTTGTGAGCACTATACCCAAACATCCAGCATCAGATACAATGTTCACAACACCTTCTGAGAACATCAAACACTGGAACTTGTTTGACCCTAGCCCAAGTGGATCAGCTGACTGACCCTGGGGTATTCAAGGCTGCCCATCTACAGGAATTCAAGGCCAAAGTAGTGTGTTTGGGTTGGACCCCTCAACCACCAGGATCTTCACGGGTTGCCACGCACGGAAAATGTGGGTGGACGTTTAGAACACAGAGGAGGTAAACTGAAAGTATAGAATTTTCTCTGGGAGGCCCCCTCACATGCACATGAATCCACACTGAGGGGATAACCTTTAGAACACAAGTTAAAATAACAAACTGTGGGTGTCAAGCTAAACTTCAGAACACAAGTTATAAAAACAAACTGGAAGTGAACTTTGTGTAATCAAATGTAAGTCACAAATGCAAGATAACCCTGACACAAATAAAATACTTTTTCTTCAATCTCCAAATGATTCAACTTTCAAAACTACCAGAGAATGTGCAATGTCTCAAAACAGGAGTAAATAAACTTGCCAGAAACTGTTTTGTCTTCAGTGTTGTAATTTTTGTTCATTGCACAAGTGACTATACTTAGAAGTAAGAAAATTTCAACAATAAAACAAGTTTCTTAGTAAACAGAAAGTCTTGTTATGCTTTTGCATCTTACCTAAATATCAGTTCCAACATCACGTCTTCACAGTTTATACCCACAAGAGTTCTAAAGAGGGTTAATGTTACCACACACAGCTGCAAATAATATATAAAAATTAAAGATTAATTTTATCAGATACATTTGCTACAATACAAATAAAATCAATAAAACTTATCATTGTAAAAAATCTTAACTGAATAAAGAAAGACATCACCTTTGTGGCATAACCTGAAAGAACACCTGTATACTACGGCAGTGGTCTTTACCATTTGCTGAGACAGAAATGAAGTTTGTTTAAATATAACATATAACACAGATCATGAAACTGTTACACCACCAGAAGTAAACTAGAAGAATGTCTGCTAATACAAATTAAGCTTGTTTAAATATAACATATAACACAGATCATGCAACTGTTATACACTTAAAACAAACATCTGAGACAAAGAAATAATCTTCACTTTGGTGTCACATAATCTAAGTGGAATTGAAATGTCTCAGGTTTGTTTTTTATTTTTCTCTACAGCTTACTATCAGTACTTCTACAACAGTGTAGGTGTGCTTTTATGCATACAAGTTCAAATTCCCAACATTAATTTTATATTAAAACATGGCTAGAATTCCAAACAATGGTGATATCCCCCACCACTAGAAGTTTCGCTTGCATTCCAGAGAAATCTGTTGCATAGCAACAGTCTTTTGTAACGTGGAATAGAGTACTTATAAGCAACAGAAAGAGCAGACTTCCGTTAGTCTCTCCAGGCTAGAAGACAAATAAGTAATAGATTTTTCAACTGACAAGCAAATTCCACTCTACAATCTCCAGTTTGGCTGTTTTTTTCTGTCCTTATACATATTAGTCCAATGGACAGTTAAACTGCACACAGGTCTCACATTTATTATTTAAATAATTATGTATTATTTAAAACTTTCCACATGTAACTTTGCTGGTCACGAGTTTTCCACGTGTAACTTTGCTGGTAATGAGATTTCCAAGTGCAACTTCACTGGTCATGAGTTATAGAAAAAGGAAACATTATACTGCAGGCTCATACTGACTGTTTGCCAATCATAACATTATATCACCCACGAGAGGAGGAGGGACAAAGGGTGTAGAAATAACCAGTAAGATAAAGAACTGGAAAGGAAGATAAAATCTAAAAAATAAACATATTAGTGCAAATGTAAGAGCTTGAAATTGTGCATATAACTCAAAGAAAATATTTTCAAGATTATTCAATGAAGAGATAAAAGGGCAAGTACATATTTCCATTTCTTAGGAGGCACAGAAAGGTCTGTCTGGACTCCTATTATAGTAGTGGAATGGATTATGGCAGCGTAAGTCCGAGATGGAATTGAAAATAGTAATTTCTGATCCTCTGGATAAGTAATACTGTGAACTGTTTTGAGATGTAGTTCTTTCTCTTCCACCCATTTTGGGCAAGAAGTAATATAGGAAGGATGTTGACCATTACAGTTAACACAATGTGGTTCTAGTTGGTATTAAAAAGAATCATGGTCTCTACCAGCACAA
This sequence comes from Tachypleus tridentatus, assembly GCF_004210375.1. NCBI lineage: Eukaryota > Metazoa > Arthropoda > Merostomata > Xiphosura > Limulidae > Tachypleus > Tachypleus tridentatus. Next base: position 119,487,218 of record NC_134834.1, on the reverse strand, counting down.
CGAGCACATGTTAAGGAACTTCGGCAAGATGTTTTCAAGTGACCAAATCATTGACAGTGAAAACATCTTACAGATTTAGAAATATAAGGCTGTACCTTACAATTCAGATATCCTGCCTTGATTGTGGTAGGAGGAGTCGCAATGTTGTAAATGTTAATATTAGAACATTTGTTGGCTCCATGATCCTGTCTCTGAGAGTAAAAATTTGGTGCACAGCTGTAACACCTTGGCTGGTAAAACCTGTGAAGTAGAATGAGAAGTAACCTCATTGGGTATATCCCGAATGGCCTTCTACTTCAAGAGGAGTTTGAAATGTTGTGATGAAGCTGTTTTCACTAAAATGTCCCCAGACCGTAATTTTTTTACCAATTTAGGTGAGCCAGCAAGCCTTTCTGAATAAAAAATGGAGATATCTACCCTAAAGGTTTTTCAGTTAAAGAATGTATAATTAAAAATCGCGGTACAGATTCAAGTTGTGAGCTTGACCGTACAGAGTCATCAATGTGTGGTCATTTGCCAGTAGTCAGATTCTTCTCTATGCTGTCATGCTTGTTTAGTTCATTTATTTGAGGGATATTCATAATAAAAAAAGAATATTTCAGTGCCCACTGTCTCCATCCACCATGTAGCCCTACGAGGGGACACACTACAGTGCCATATAAGGTCACTGCAGTGACGCCATGGTTTTAGGAGCTCTATATCCAAATATCAGTATCAGATATAATGTCCACTACAACTGTTGAGAACTTCCTATGCTGGCATTCAGTTGACTCTGGCCCAAATGGACTAGCTGATTGATCTTGGGGGGAAGGGGCACTCCAAGACTGTCCATCTATAGGAATTCAAGGTAAAAGTGGTGTGTTATGGTTGGACCCCTCAATCTTCTTGTAATATGGCTTTATTACAAACTTACAGTACATTTAACATCTATCCTGCTAATTACGACATCCAATATTCTATGGCTTTATTAAAAACTTACAGTGGACTTGGCTTCTATCCTGCTAATCAATGTATCCAAGATTCTATGGCTTTCGAAACTTGCTGTGAGAAGAAATTTTAGGAAGACTTGTAAGAGGTCTGGCTCTGTGACAGTACGTAAGAAAAGTTCTATGTATGCTGTAGCAGCTATCACATCTTCAAGGGATGTCTGTGTAGAAAGTAAGAATGTGGTTCATATCTTACTTTAACATGTAAAGGAAGCAACAAAAAAAGCTGCAGTATATTCAAGCTTAATGTCAGGATAAAACCTAGACTTTGCTCTCTGCTTAACTGATGACCACTAACAATTCCTTGACAACATACACATTTTTATAATGAAAAATATGATTACTTTCCATACAAGACTGACAATTACTGTCTTAGTTTAAAGGATTTTCAAATAGTTCAATAAAAATTAAAATTTTAGAAAGGTTTTAAAACAAATATTAAAGAACTAAGTGTAATAATAATAGAAAAACGACATTAAATATAAAACAGTTCTACGAGACTGAATAATAGTTTTTTCTATACATTATAAGCAATGAAAGAAATTGACAAAAAAAGACAAGATGATTAATGGATTGACCTCACTAAAGAAAATGTTAACAAGATATTCTTATAACAGAATAGTTGAAACTTTTATTATTTGATTGAATATTTACAATAAACATAAGAATTTTATTAGATACCAATTAGAATTAGTATGAGCCAGTACTTAGTAAATCACACTGAATACAGCACAAATTACACGTGTTTCATGGTGGTGGTCTAAAACGACCCTTATCACTTTTAGTTACTAGTTTTGGATCACAAAATCATTTTTCAGAAAGGGAAAGTATGATCAGTAAATCAGAAAATGTTTCATGTTTGTTTATCTTTTTTATAAACATCCTTGAATATTCTCAAATGTAATTACATTAAAAAATACAAAAAATCATTCAAACACAAGCAACAAGGTAAGCAACCACTAAAAATACAAAAAAAGTTTAATTATTGCTCGGCAGTACATGCACCTAATAATATATAAACATGCACAATAATTTAATAATTGAAAAGTGGTTTTACAGGTATATACGTAATTATTAACTGATATATTACTTCAACAAGCCACAATCTTACATGCTCTTAGTTTGTTAGCAGCTCACCACAAGAAACCATGCATAACAACAATCTTTGTGAAACAGCATTCATAATACAGTGGTTCAGAAAACAAGGATTCCAGGAGGTGAAAAAATCTAAATAACATACAGAAAGATAAACAATCATGCACCAATATAACGATCGTACATTAAAAAATAAACAGAAGCTGATATGGTATTGTCTCTGAGAAACATCACTATAGATGCATTAAACTGATTACTGATAAATTCAAACAGTATACTGAAATATGCTGTACTATCCTCTCTCAGGCTCATTACTATGGATGCATTCAGCTGATTAGATATTCTACTTGTAAATTAAAACAGTATACTAAAATATACTGTGCCACTTTCTCTCAGGGTAGTCACTACAGGTAAACTGAGCTGCATGTTTTACTTGTAAGGTTAATGCTTTTTACTGTAGACAAGGTAATATAGCTTCACTCACCAACTAAGTAAATGTAAAATGTTTCACTTGTAATGTTAATACTTTTTACTGTAGACAACAAAGTAGCTTCACTCACCAACTAAGTGTAAAATGTTTTATTTTACTCCAGGATTAGTGTCAAATATCAAAAGTGCAGCTGTCAGTTTTGTTTTTTTTGTGCTACAGTGGTCAACTGAAACAAGCAAACAGTTTTCTCAGAATAGTGCTGTAAGCATAGCTTAGCATTAAATCAGGATTAGTCAGGTCACAGACTCATGCTTGAGTAACAACCCTTGTTATGTACCCAAGTGGTTAGTACACCTCAACTCACACATGCATAGGCAGGTGCTGAACCCTTTCTTCCATGGTTAGTATTGTATACAAACAAATATTGTACTGACCGAGTATCTGCTGGTATTTTCTAGAGTCTCGACAGACAAGCCCACAGCATCCTGGCAGATTCCACAAATAATATTACAAATAATAAAAAAAAGGGAAAACAGGAAATAAATATAACAATCAACAGCATTCATGACTGATAGTTATGTGATTGTTTTATACAATTAACTAAAACCATTTATAAATATACTCTAATCTTGAAACTTTCTGAAAAGATTTCTCTTCCAATTTCACAAATTTAATAAAACTTATAAAAACATTTTCGTAGCACTGAATGAACAAGAAAATCTAGGTGAGATTCCTGTAAATGAATTTCTACTTTATGATATAATGTATAAATACAATTTTTAAAATGATTTGTTCAAAGTTTTTGGTTTATTTTCAATTCACCTGGAGTACTTTCTTTGTGTAACCGAGGGAACAGAAATTCATTACAGAAACCAATTTTTGTAATTACACTCACAACAAAGACTACATAGAATACCTGATGTAAGATGCACTTCATTTGAAGTATTAATAAAGTGTATGTTAATACATATAATACTTAGCTCATTGTAATCCTGACATATCAGACATTTATAATAGGAGATTTCCACATGTTGAAGAACTACAGGTTTCTGAAATCTCAAATTACATTAATCACAAACAAAGTGAAATTCTGTCAAATACTTAAAGCAGCTTACCTGGTGAAGGGCTGGCCCCAATACTGGTTCTAGAAATCCTTGGTGCAGGTAGCTTACTAACTGGTTTTGGACTAAAGGATGAGCAACCTGTGAAAGTATAAAGTTTGGTAATGATGTGAATCATCATACAACAACATTCATAGCTTTTAATATCAACCTACAACAACATTCATAGCTTTTAATATCATCATACAACAACATTCATAGCTTTTAATATCAACCTACAACAACATTCATAGCTTTTAATATCAACCTACAACAACATTCATAGCTTTTAATATCAACCTACAACAACATTCATAGCTTTTAATATCATCATACAACAACATTCATAGCTTTTAATATCAACCTACAACAACATTCATAGCTTTTAATATCATCATACAACAACATTCATAGCTTTTAATATCAACCTACAACAACATTCATAGCTTTTAATATCAACCTACAACAATATTCATAGCTTTTAATATCAACCTACAACAATATTCATAGCTTTTAATATCATCATACAACAATATTCATAGCTTTTAATATCAACCTACAACAACATTCATAGCTTTTAATATCATCATACAACAACATTCATAGCTTTTAATATCAACCTACAACAGCATTCATAGCTTTTAATATCATCACACAGCAACATTCATAGCTTTTAATATTAACCTACAACAACATTCATAGCTTTTAATATTAACCTACAACAACATTCATAGCTTTTAATATCAACCTACAACAACATTCATAGCTTTTAATATCAACCTACAACAACATTCATAGCTTTTAATATCAACCTACAACAACATTCATAGCTTTTAATATTAACCTACAACAACATTCATAGCTTTTAATATCATCACACAGCAACATTCATAGCTTTTAATATCATCACACAACAACATTCATAGCTTTTAATATCAACCTACAACAACATTCATAGCTTTTAATATCATCACACAGCAACATTCATAGCTTTTAATATCAACCTACAACAACATTCATAGCTTTTAATATCATCACACAGCAACATTCATAGCTTTTAATATTAACCTACAACAACATTCATAGCTTTTAATATTAACCTACATCAACATTCATAGCTTTTAATATCAACCTACAACAACATTCATAGCTTTTAATATCATCACACAGCAACATTCATAGCTTTTAATATCATCACACAGCAACATTCATAGCTTTTAATATCATCATACAACAACATTCATAGCTTTTAATATCAACCTACAACAGCATTCATAGCTTTTAATATTAACCTACAACAGCATTCATAGCTTTTAATATCATCATACAACAACATTCATAGCTTTTAATATCAACCTACAACAGCATTCATAGCTTTTAATATTAACCTACAACAGCATTCATAGATTTTAATATCAACCTACAACAACATTCATAGATTTTAATATCATCATAATATCTTGGACATTTACCTTTCACTGATACGATGACCTGAGAAAGGTATGTAGACATTGATCTGTAGGTGATACTAAACAATGACTTCACACAGGTATGGGTAAAGTACTTACCTACTATCAGTTACCCAACAGTGACTTGACACAGGTATGGGTAAGGTACTTATCTACTGTCAGTTACTCAACAGTGACTTGACACAGGTATGGATAAAGTACTTATCTACTGTCAGTTACCCAACAGTGACTTGACACAGGTATGGGTAAGGTACTTATCTACTGTCAGTTACTCAACAGTGACTTGACACAGGTATGGGTAAAGTACTTATCTACTGTCAGTTACTCAACAGTGACTTGACACAGGTATGGGTAAGGTACTTATCTACTGTCAGTTACTCAACAGTGACTTGACACAGGTATGGGTAAAGTACTTATCTACTGTCAGTTACTCAACAGTGACTTGACACAGGTATGGGTAAAGTACTTACCTACTGTCAGTTACTCAACAGTGACTTGACACAGGTTTGGGTAAGGTACTTATCTACTGTCAGTTACCCAACAGTGACTTGACACAGGTATGGGTAAAGTACTTATCTACTGTCAGTTACTCAACAGTGACTTGACACAGGTATGGGTAAAGTACTTACCTACTATCAGTTACTCAACAGTGACTTGACACAGGTATGGGTAAAGTACTTATCTACTGTCAGTTACTCAACAGTGATTTGACACAGGTATGGGTAAGGTACTAATCTACTGTCAGTTACTCAACAGTGACTTGACACAGGTATGGGTAAAGTACTTATCTACTGTCAGTTACTCAACAGTGACTTGACACAGGTATGGGTAAGGTACTTATCTACTGTCAGTTACTCAACAGTGACTTGACACAGGTATGGGTAAAGTACTTATCTACTGTCAGTTACTCAACAGTGACTTGTACTTACAGTTACAGGTATGGGTAAAGTACTTATCTACTGTCAGTTACTCAACAGTGACTTGACACAGGTATGGGTAAAGTACTTATCTACTGTCAGTTACTCAACAGTGACTTGACACAGGTATGGGTAAAGTACTTATCTACTGTCAGTTACTCAACAGTGACTTGACACAGGTATGGGTAAGGTACTTATCTACTGTCAGTTACTCAACAGTGACTTGACACAGGTATGGGTAAAGTACTTATCTACTGTCAGTTACTCAACAGTGACTTGACACAGGTATGGGTAAAGTACTTACCTACTGTCAGTTACTCAACAGTGACTTGACACAGGTATGGGGTACTTATCTACTGTCAGTTACTCAACAGTGACTTGACACAGGTATGGGTAAAGTACTTATCTACTGTCAGTTACTCAACAGTGACTTGACACAGGTATGGGTAAAGTACTTATCTACTGTCAGTTACTCAACAGTGACTTGACACAGGTATGGGTAAAGGTACTTATCTACTGTCAGTTACTCAACAGTGACTTGACACAGGTATGGGTAAGTGTACTTATCTACTGTCAGTTACTCAACAGTGACTTGACACAGGTATGGGTAAAGTACTTATCTACTGTCAGTTACTCAACAGTGACTTGACACAGGTATGGGTAAAGTACTTATCTACTGTCAGTTACTCAACAGTGACTTGACACAGGTTTGGGTAAGGTACTTATCTACTGTCAGTTACTCAACAGTGACTTGACACATGGGTAAAGTACTTATCTACTGTCAGTTTCAACAGTGACTTGACACAGGTATGGGTAAGGTACTTATCTACTGTCAACTTGACACAGGTATGGGTAAGGTACTTATCTACTGTCAGTTACCCAACAGTGACTTGACACAGGTATGGGTAAAGTACTTATCTACTGTCAGTTACTCAACAGTGACTTGACAACAGTGACTTGACACAGACTTGTTTGGGTAAGGTACTTATCTACTGTCAGTTACCCAACAGTGACTTGACACAGGTATGGGTCAACAGTGACTTAGGTATGGGTAAAGTACTACCTACTGTCAGTTACTCAACAGTGACTTGACACAGGTATGGGTAAAGTACTTATCTACTGTCAGTTACTCAACAGTGACTTGACACAGGTATGGGTAAAGTACTTATCTACTGTCAGTTACTCAACAGTGACTTGACACAGGTATGGGTAAAGTACTTACCTACTGTCAGTTACCCAACAGTGACTTGACACAGGTATGGGTGAAAGTACTTATCTACTGTCAGTTACTCAACAGTGACTTGACACAGGTATGGGTAAAGTACTTATCTACTGTCAGTTACTCAACAGTGACTTGACACAGGTATGGGTAAAGTACTTACCTACTGTCAGTTACTCAACAGTGACTTGACACAGGTATGGGTAAAGTACTTATCTACTGTCAGTTACTCAACAGTGACTTGACACAGGTATGGGTAAAGTACTTATCTACTGTCAGTTACTCAACAGTGACTTGACACAGGTATGGGTAAAGTACTTATCTACTATCAGTTACCCAACAGTGACTTGACACAGGTATGGGTAAAGTACTTATCTACTGTCAGTTACTCAACAGTGACTTGACACAGGTATGGGTAAAGTACTTACCTACTGTCAGTTACTCAACAGTGACTTGACACAGGTATGGGTAAAGTACTTATCTACTGTCAGTTACTCAACAGTGACTTGACACATGGGGTATCAGTTACTCAACAGTGACTTGACACAGGTATGGGTAAGTACTTATCTACTGTCAGTTACTCAACAGTGACTTGACACAGGTACTTATCTTGGGTAAAGTACTTATCTACTGTCAGTTACTTGACACAACAGTGACTTGACACAGGTTTGGGTAAGGTACTTATCTACTGTCAGTTACCCAACAGTGACTTGACACAGTTACTCAACAGTGACTTGACACAGGTATGGGTAAAGTACTTATCTACTGTCAGTTACTCAACAGTGACTTGACACAGGTATGGGTAAAGTACTTATCTACTGTCAGTTACCCAACAGTGACTTGACACAGGTATGGGTAAAGTACTTATCTACTGTCAGTTACTCAACAGTGACTTGACACAGGTTTGGGTAAAGTACTTATCTACTGTCAGTTACCCAACAGTGACTTGACACAGGTATGGGTAAAGTACTTATCTACTGTCAGTTACCCAACAGTGACTTGACACAGGTATGGATAAAGTGTACAGGTTTTATCAGTTACAGTGTGACACAGGTATGGGTAAAGTACTTATCTACTGTCAGTTACCCAACAGTGACTTGACACAGGTATGGATAAAGCATAATTTGCCATCAGTCACCCAAATGCAATTCAAATCAAAGGTGTGTAAAAATAACAATTTTTATCTCTTTTGTTTCCCATAACTTATGCCTGAGGAGCCTTTCAATCAATACCAGAACTCATCAATTGATGCATTTCTTGAAATGCTTTTCATATGTTAGATCTATTGATCTCCAATGAAATATTAGCTTTTGGAATTTAAACTGTAACTTATAAATCAAATAAACAGAAATTTTTCTACAATCCAACCTTTTAGAAAGAATCTTCTAGTAAAATATTTAAAGAAATATCCAACAAACAGAAATGCTTCTACATTCCACCTACCTGAACAACAGCATTGCAAAATTCTAAAGAATTTAAAAACATAGCAAGTTCAGGCATTTCTTGAATATCTTCTGGTGTGAATCGACACCAGTCCCTTCCCACAACTGGCAGCTTCTTTGGCAAGGCTGAATAAAGACCACTTAGGCCTGTTGCTAACACCTGAGACAAAAAAGAAACTCAATAGAAAAACTCATTTAACACACACATTCTCCTTGATAACATTACTATCATGTTCAACTTCAAGAGAAATGTTCACCTAGGTAATACTAGAAATGTTCTCCTACGTAATACTAATGATGTACTCTACTTCAAGAGAAATGTTCTGCTACGTAATACTAATGATGTACTCTACTTCAAGAGAAATGTTCTCCTACGTAATACTAATGATGTACTCTACTTCAAGAGAAATGTTCTGCTACGTAATACTAATGGCGTACTCTACTTCAAGAGAAATGTTCTGCTACATAATACTAGTGGCGTACTCTACTTCAAGAGAAATGTTCTGCTCACATTAATACTAGTGGCGTACTCTACTTCAAGAGAAATGTTCTGCTACAGTAATACTAGTGGCGTACTCTACTTCAAGAGAAATGTTCTGCTACGTAATACTAGTGGCGTACTCTACTTCAAGAGAAATGTTTTGCTACGTAATACTAGTGGCGTACTCTACTTCAAGAGAAATGTTCTGCTACACGTAATACTAGTGGTGCTCTACTTCAAGAGAAATGTTCTGCTTTCACGTAATACTAGTGCGTGCTCTACTTCAAGAGAAATGTTCTGCTTTCGTAATTAGTGGCGTGCTCTCTACTTCAAGAGAAATGTTCTGCTACGTAATACTAGTGGCGTACTCTACTTCAAGAGAAATGTTCTGCTACGTAATACTAGTGGCGTACTCTACTTCAAGAGAAATGTTCTGCTACGTAATACTACTAGTGGTACTCTACTTCAAGAGAAATGTTCTGCTCACGTAATACTAGTGGCTACTCTACTTCAAGAGAAATGTTCTGCTCACGTAATACTAGTGGCGTACTCTACTTCAAGAGAAATGTTCTGCTACGTAATACTAGTGGCGTACTCTACTTCAAGAGAAATGTTCTGCTACGTAATACTAGTGGCGTACTCTACTTCAAGAGAAATGTTCTGCTACGTAATACTAGTGGCATACTCTACTTCAAGAGAAATATTCTGCTACGTAATACTAATGGTGTACTCTACTTCAAGAGAAATTTTCTCCTACATAATACTAGTGGCATGTTCATGAATAAAATTATTTGTCAGTAATACAAAACATTGTTATAAATAGTCTCAGTTTACACTGTTACTTACTTAACATTCCATCCTAAATCATGTTCATTTGCATTATTTACTAGAAATGCCAAATAGTTTACAAATAGTTAATATCTGCTCCAAATAACACTACACATAATGATTAACAGTATTTATTCATATTAATGTAAACATAATACAACTAAACAATGTTGGGACTCACTGGACAGAAATTGGAACTCTCTGCTACATATATTCCAATACTTTCATGTTTTCTAGACAAAGCCATGCATAGCAACAATGCATCACGAGCTTGTTGACCAATAGCTCCTTCCCGATGGATGAAAGGTATTAACAAGGAAAACATCAAAAATCTGAAAGAGAAACATTTCAATACATTAATTTCACAACATGATAGGTATACACCTATTAAACATTTATTATATAGGTATACACCTATCCTTGATATTAAACATTTATTATTTTAACCAATACAAAGGAACACCTTTATATCTATATTAATAAATACATCCAACATCTAAGCACGCCTTCTACATTCCTACACTCAATTACACAACCACCTTCCTACATGTGGTCAGCAACCCTTTCTTTCTTTGTGAACCAGCCATTTTTAAATATATAATTTATCATTTTTCTTAATTTTGTATAAACCTTCTGGTCCATGAGGTTACACTACAAACTGTGTTTCTTGTTCCTTTAACTTGAGGCAAACCTTTCAACCAACCACCTTATATTCCAAACTTTTTCTGTTTAACTCAAAACAAACCTTGCATCCAACCACGTTATATTTCAAACTTTTCCTGTTTAACTCAAAACAAACCTTGCATCCAACCACCTTATATTACAAACTTTTCCTGTTTAACTCAAAACAAACCTTGCATCCAACCAGCTTACACTACCAATTGTGTTTACTGTTTCTTTAACACTAGACAAACCTTGCATCCAACCAGCTTACACTACCAACTGTATTTACTGTTTTTTTAACCTAGAGAAACCTTACATCCTACCAGCTTACACTACCAACTGTATTTACTGTTTTTTAGCCCTAGAGAAACCTTACATCCAACCAGCTTACACTACCAACTGTGTTTACTGTTTCTTGAACCCTAGAGAAACCTTACATCCAACCAGCTTACACTTTATATAATCTGACTAGTTGTGGTACATCTGCTGAGACAATGTTGTTTCTGTCTTTGTGTGAAAGTTGATTTAAAATGTCAGTAGTTTCACACTTTATGTAATCTGAGTTGTTGTGGTAACATATACTGAGACAATGTTGTGTTGATCTTTGTGTGAAAGTTGATTTAAAATGTTAGTAGTTTCACACTAACGTCCTTTCTATTTTGGTATAAACTGAAATAACTCAATACACTGTTTTTATTAACATCTTTCCACTAATAAAGTGTGTCTCACTGTTATCTGGCAGGTATCACTCATAAAAAACAACAGATTAATCATAACTTAGTCAGTTACTAACAGTTGTGTGTGGAAGACAGGTGTACAATTAAAACAATATTGTTCCCAAATGTAGGGCAGAAGTACGGTAGTTGGTAGAAAAGCAGTAAACAGAGGAGCCTGTTGGTAGGAAAGCAGTAAACAGATGAGGCTGTTGGTAGGAAAGCAGTAAACAGAGAGAGGCTGTTGGTAGGAAAGCAGTAAACAGAGGAGGCTGTTGGTAGGAAAGCAGTAAACAGAGGAACCTGTTGGTAGGAAAGCAGATAAACAGAGGAGGCTGTTGGTAGGAAAGCAGTAAACAGAGGAGGCTGTTGGTAGCAGCAAACAAGGAGCAGCAGTAAACAGAGGAGGCTGTTGGTAGAAAAGCAGTAAACAGAGGAGGCTGTTGGTAGAAAAGCAGTAAACAGAGGAGCCTGTTGGTAGGAAAGCAGTAAATAGAGGAGCCTGTTGGTAGGAAAGCAGTAAATAGAGGAGCCTGTTGGTAGGAAAGCAGTAAACAGAGGAGGCTGTTGGTAGGAAAGCAGTAAACAGAGGAGGCTGTTGGTAGGAAAGCAGTAAACAGAGGAGGCTGTTGGTAGGAAAGCAGTAAACAGAGGAGGCTGTTGGTAGGAAAGCAACAAATGGAGGAATGTGTTTCCTCGCCAGTACACATTATCTCTAACATATTCCAATAATGAGAACATTATTCTGATGATCATTTGTTATTCACATACTTGGTTGTTTTTTTATATAGTTCATACTCTTTTTAATTTACTACCTACATAAGCAGCCATGGAATAAAAATGTAATTAAGTTAGAGATGCAATGAAGTTACAAACATTAAAGTGTTACTTTCCTCTAAACATCTGAGATACTGTTTTATAAAGTATAACATACATCTTGGAACAACAGAAACTCTTCACTTCTTGAAACATTCTGGATGACCATAAAGCATCAATAAGCACTTTTAATAATAAAAGTAATAACATATATAATTGTTTAAGTTAATAGAATAGTACCTTTACTGGTTAGCCTTATGAGTGGGCAACATTAATCATGTTCCAGCTGTAAAAAATTATTTTATATATGTAATAACATATATAATTGTTTAAGTTAATAGAACAGTACCTTTACTGGTTAACCTTATGAGTGGGCAACATTAATCATGTTCCAGCTGTAAAAAATTCAACCCACCTGGCAGCCCCATGCTCTGTGCTTGCACTAAAGAACATCTCCAAAAGATCTGGATTCTGAGATAAACATACACATAGTGTATTGAGCAGTACCACCACACGCTTTTCAACTTCAGTGTCACCACTTTCCCCACATGTTGACAGAAGCTGAAGTAACGGACGTACAACTGGTTGATGAAATAAGATATCTTGCTGACAGTGACTGACTAATAACTGGAAAACAGAATGCAAACAAATCTGAAATGGGCAGCAAATGTCTAGTTCAGTGTGATACCAGTTTTGGAGGACTAATGATTCAGTTACAGTCCTTACGATGAATAAAGCTGAAATGGACAGCAAATGCCTAGTTCAGAGTGACATCAGTCTTGAAGGACAAATGTACAGTCAACATAACATGTTCTGTCAGGGCAGAATTCTGCATTTTCATCAATTCAGTGCAGTCTTTATGTTCTGTTATTCTTATACTAGTGTCTTCAATTTCTCCACTGTAGGTTTGTTTATAGGAAAAACAAATCAAATGCTATTCATCTCATGAATGTACAAAATCTCAATGAAAAACTTAAATAAAAAGTTAAACAATGATGTTTGCTGGAAATCTTACAGACCTCTGCCATATCCTTGTAAAAACTAAAAAAATATCTGACAACAAAGGTGTCATTTATGAAATATCATATAACTGTAAACAGATGTATATTAAAGAAACTGGAAGATATTCTGGGACAAGAAAAAAATAACAAAGACTGCACAAAACTGATAAAAAACATGAATTATGTCTTGCTAGAACATGTCAAGTTGACTGGACATAAAACAGATTGGGACAATTACAGACAAATCAACTTGGATAAAAACTGGAAAACAAGAAAACCACAGAATCTTTTGACATCAACAGAAAGAAACCATTGCTAAACAGATTCAGGTCTGGAAATCAGCAGTTTGTGGCTGCTACTTGTCAAGTCAACACTTGTTCTACCTGCCACAACTTCCAGCCAATCACATCACTTCCAGGATACCATATAAACCCCAACAAAAACCAGTCCAGTCTGACCTGAAGACAAAAGATAGAAGTATTTCAAAATGTTGTAGTTTTCATGTGAGCTACTTCTATCTTCTAGTACTTTCTTCTCATGTGTCCCTCTGAACTCAGCAGTTGCTACTCATTTCAACTTAAGATATAATTTTAATTACCCAGTAAACACAAAAAAATAATAAAAATTCAAAATTATTAGAACTGATATAAAAGTTAAAAAATCTTAGCTACATCTTTATTAGCCACCATATCACCAAAATAAATGAATTTGTAAACACATGCATCGTCAACTTATGCAATGAAAGAAGTCATACAATGCTTGCACAATGATTTGCATTATACAAGATAAATATAAAGTACATTTTAAAATAGTTTAGTCTTCAAAATCAGAATGAACAGTCTTAGCATAACTGTCTCTGATATATCCATTTAAATATTTAGTGAAGAAACTTTCTACTTAGCTTGAAGGTGTGTATAATTCAGTTGTTATTACTCTAATGTAATTCATCCAGTTACCAATAGTAACAGACCAAAATGGTTTATACTGTTGTCATTGTTCCTATCATTAGGCAGGTTTGTTGTTATTCATTGTCAAAAATAATGTTTGCTTAATGACAATGAAAGCTTTTTATTATTTCTTCTAAAAGCTCTAACAATTATGATTACTAGCAGGTCTGAACTTCAAAACAAGTGTTTCAACAGAAATCCTGAACTAATAATAGACCTATCTCACAAACAAGTAACTTATTGTCAAACTTTCTTGTAAGTACAGTTAAAGCTGACTATCACACTCATTAACTCAATAATTGACCAATAGATCAAACAGATTCCCACCAATTTCCAAATATATGTGGTAAAACCTAACACTCGTTAATTAAGTTGTCAAAAAACAACATTCTAGTAGACTTGCTAATGATCTGTACTGGTGTCTTTATATTCTTATAAATCACTTCTAGTTACTGAGCCATATACTCATCATGTGAATTTATAATTCACTTTAGTAAATACCTAAAACATTAAAACATAGCTTACAATAACATATTAGAAAAAAAATATTCTGTTTGTTTGATTATTTGTTTTTTGAATTTCACACAAAGCTACTTGAGGGCTATCTGTGCTAGCCGTCTCTAATTTAGCAGTGTAAGACTAGAGGGAAGGCAGCTAGTCATCACAACCCACCACCAACTCTTGGGCTACTCTTTTACCAATGAATAGTGGGATTGACCATCACACTATAATGCCCCCACAGCTGAAAGGGCAAGCATGTTTGGCACGAAGCAGATACGAACCTGCGACCCTCAGATTACGAGTCGCACGCCTTAACCCGCTTGGCCATGCCGGGCCAAAAAATATTCTAAAAATATCAATAAGATAAAGGTTTGTTCTCTCTGACATATTTTATCGACTTTTAAACCAAGGTTTCTCTGTATTGTAAAGTTATTGTTATTGTAATAATGGAAATCTGTTACAGTAGAATAATTAAAAAACAATTAATTGAGTAAAATCAGTAAAAAAAAATCTCACTTTTAGCAATCTTGAAAAGTGTAATAAAGAAAAACCATGAAAATTAAAATTAATAATTAAAAAAAACAACAGAAATATAAATTACAAAAAATAAGTAAAATGACAGACAATATCCAATAAATGTAAAGATATAGAACCATAAAATAACAAAATTTACATCAGCTTTCTCCGACTCATATGAGTATATGAATTAACTCTTATCACTACAGGCTTTATCCATTGATCTATCATGACCTCCTTGTACTTGTTTAAAATCTTCATACATTTAATAATTCTATCTATCAATATAGTGTGTATATCTTCAAAAATTTGTGTCTTTCAGTTAATATTACAAGTCTTTCAAATACAAAAAATATATTTTGTGAAGCATTTTTAATAACATATTGGTTTGTCCATGAATATATTAAGAATGTTTTGAATATCCCACGTGCAAAATAACATCCTGTTAAAATTAAAAATACTTTTTTTCATCTCAAAAACATCAAATTTCCTTTGTCTAATCCCTAAAACCTCCTAAATGCACTTCAAATGTTTTTTTCAGTAAAACTTTATATTTTATCTGTTATTTTCTCTACTCTAGCTCAAAGTGGAATCTGTCAATTTAACCAACCTTGTAACCATCAAAAAAACATTTTTAATCTAAGTAGTTTTAAGTTTGTAACAGTTTGCATCTATTTATAATTAAATTTTATTACTGTTTTGATAGCTCTTTGAACCATGTCTAAACTACTATGTGTGCCATTATAAGTTGTTATTTACTTGTGACATGTGCAGATCATGTTACACTATGAAATTACATTACCCATTGTTCTGCTTGTGTGCTTGCCTCATGAAACATTATTATATTATTAATTTATATTTTAGTTACTTTTGTAATAATAAAGAATAAACATGAGAAAAAAGAAAAACTTAAGCAATCTTCTTTTTTCATCACCACTGATTATTGAGGACTTTTAAGCCTACTTTTTTTATACTAATGACAGTAATGCACTGAATTTTTATTTAATTAAATAATTCACCAAAAAATATAAGACTAATAACATGCAAGAGGTAAACAACTTCCCCTAACTCTCAAAATTGTTTTGACTAGTGAACAATGTGATAAGAGCAATTACAAGCTCATCTAATTTAATCATTATGTTTTCTATGGAAACAAAGTTTGTACTAACAGTGAAACTGACAATTCTCTGTTTAGAAAACTACATTATATGATACATCATTTGATAGATGAAACCTTGCCTTTCTATTGGTTATAGATATGATACAATTAAATGCAAGAAAAGATTATTAGCAACACCTGAAAGAGAGAACGTGACAAGTAGGTGTGGCAAGAGGGGTCTGATTTTTTATTTGAGAGCTCTGTTTTATTTTACTATCAACTGTTAATGACACTTCACCCTACTTTTTTATGCTAATGGAATTACTAATTTTTTATTACGCACCACTGAGTACAGAATACTAATGGGCAAAAAGCAGACAACGTCCCATAACTATCATAATTTGTCTGTCTTTTTTACCTATGCAACGGGAACCATTACAAACTCATGTAAGCTGGTCAACGTGTTTTCTTGTGGGAATAAAGATTGAAATGAAAGCTAAATTGACAATTCCCTCTTCCGAAAACAACAGATATTATGGATGAAAGCTTTGGCTTTCCATTGGTTATAAACAGCATAACAATGAATGTCATGAGAACTTCGAAAAGACAGGATGTAACAGGTGGGTATGGTAAGAAAAGTTCGATTCTCCATCTTATAGCTTTGTTACTAAATGAGATTGAAGGCTACAAAATTTATGTTTTGCCTGAACAATGATAATACTATAATAGGTAATTTACATTAAATTTCATACTTATTGGAAAGATAACAGTTAAATTAGAGTGGATGCTGAAAGAGCAAATTTCACAATACTCACGCTAAGGGAAATACTCAATTTTAAAAAATGTTGCTTTATAAAAGTAAGAACTTGAAACTTACATACCACTGAAGTTTGACTTATTAGTTATATTTTATGCAATATTTAACGATATGTCAAGAAAATAGTGTAGGTAAATTATATTTTGAAGCGTAACTCACTGAAACCTTATAAAGCGTTCATAAAAAGATGCACATGCAGAGAGCTTTAAATGCCAAGATATAGAAAATTACGTACCTCATAAACTTTGAGCAATTCAACCTTCAGTAAGTTAATATACTCTCCACTTTTCAGAGCCCACAAAAATAGCCTGTCCAACACACCTTCGAGCAATGCATAGTCCAGTATAGGACCCACAACCAGTGTGTGTGATCCACCAGACACTTCCTGTGTGTGATTAGGTTGAATGAAACGACTGCTTGTTACTTCTTGAACGAGGAGAGTCATCATCTGATCAACATGGTTAATTACACATATCACATCATCAACAGACAAAGATGCTACGTTGTTGCCTTTAGGTTTGGATCTAGACAATTACAACAAAGATTTATACAAATCCAAGTATTCCATTCTTAAAATAAAAACCTAAACTAATTTGACATTTTATCATGCTGCAATTCTGACAGTTATTGACACTATTTTTCATTTCAATATGACTACATTAACTTATGAAACAGATTTGTTGGTGACCTAAGACCTGACCTTTCAAAATGATGTCAGGGTGGACAGAATAACAATATTTTTATTAACAATATTCTTTATTAAAATAAATTTATATTTCTTTACTGTTTATTTGGGTGTGTTTGTATGTTTTTCTTATAGCATCTGTGCTCTGCCTGCCATGGGTATCGAAACCCAGTTTCTAGCAGCACTGTGCCACTGGGGACCAATTTATAATTAACAAATATAATTTATTTTAAATTATTTGACAAAAATAAATAAGGTTTGAATCTCAGGAATATTTCACTGTACACACCCAACTTGATTAAGATTATCTAGTTTCAAATGAATGACTAGTACGTCAAAGAAAACTACCAAAACAATTCTCAGGTTTACATTTGTCCCCAACACATTCCCATTATATTTCATCATTCTTCTTTGTCATATTTCCATGGAAACAAAATACTTGTCATGTCACTTCATTCACATATATCAAGTGATAACATCATTCCAAAACACCACAGCAATGACTGTATCACCTTCTCATAAACATCACGGATAAAAATCCACGTATCAAAATAATAGACTTACTCGTGTTTGCCATTTTCGATGATTTGCAATGCTTGCTGCCAGTGTAAGGAAAAGGCTTCAAAGCAGGTTTGTGAATCAAACTGAGGTATGGGCTGGTTCTGTGCAAACTTCCGTCTCAAACTGGATCGCAAAGACCCGTCCCGACTAAACCAGCTCATTATTCTTTCAGGTACAACATGAATCCTGTCAAGAAATCACAAAACATAAAAATTTAAAAACCCAGATTTGTTAATTGTTGTTATAAAGATTACCTTAAAATTCAATTTCAAGGGTCATTTATAAAGCTAACTGTACCATACAATGTGTGAGATAAACAGTTTTATTCATAACTTGTTAAAATTTGTTAGGAATTTCATTTTTATAAGTCTTAATTTAATGTTTGTCTTAGTTCAACACATCAGTTGATAAGGTACATCTGGTCTCAACACTTCAGTTAAATTCTGAATAGATTGGACATATTAATTGTGTTTATCTTGTCTGGATGTCTCAGATGATGATGTTGGTCTCACATAAGCAGAAAACAAGCTTGTTGGTTCACTATGTCACCTAAATAATGTACAAACAGTAATGGTAAAATAATATAATAGTAATAAATAATCATTATTAAAATAAAATAATATTGATTTATAAATTGTTACTCTACTTCTCATTTGTAAACAACTTAAATAAAATGAGTAATAACTAAAATTCACTTAGTTCATCTATTTCACACCATAAGAGTAGTTAATGAATTTGATGACATAAAGTACCTTAACCCTTTCGGCAAGGTTGGCGACCACAGTCAACTTGAAGGTTCAGCACAGCAGGTGGCCTTCCTTTATTCCTGTTGTTCTTATGTATTGAATTTAACATATATAGTATTGAATACAATCACTGAATATTTCAGGGACTTTTGTTGAGTTATTGCTGAGATATCATGCTTTTAGTACTGATACTGTAATTAGTCGAAGTGTCAAATATGTATATTCAGCCCCATGCCAAACATTAAAAGTTGTTATTCAGTGCCAAAGGGTTAACCATTACTAACTTTTATGGTATTAAATAAAAAGCCACATTAGCACTCAACATGCCAGCTATAATGTGACTGACATACTGGAAAATATTATTTACTTTAACTGATAGATTCATGTATCACCTCAGTTTAAGTTACTTTTTCTGGGCAACTATGTTAGGTACATTAGTTGTGTTGTGTAATGTCTGGTTTTAGATCTGAACACCACATTTATACATTGTATCAAAATCTTAGTGGTTTCAGATCTGAATACCACAGTTATACATTGTACCAACACCTCAGTGATTTTAGATCTGAATACCACAGTTATACATTGTATCAACACCTCAGTGGTTTCAGATCTGAATACCACAGTTATACATTGTATCAACAGCTCAGTGATTTTAGATCTGAATACCACAGTTATACATTGTATCAACACCTCAGTGGTTTTAGATCTGAATACCACAGTTATACATTGTATCAACACCTCAGTGGTTTCAGATCTGAATACCACAGTTATACATTGTATCAACACCTCAGTGGTTTTAGATCTGAATACCACAGTTATACATTGTACCAACACCTCAGTGATTTTAGATCTGAATACCACAGTTATACATTGTATCAACACCTCAGTGGTTTCAGATCTGAATACCACAGTTATACATTGTATCAACACCTCAGTGGTTTTAGATCTGAATACCACAGTTATACATTGTATCAACACCTCATTGTTTTTAGATCTGAATACCAGTTATACATTGTATCAAAACCTCAATGGTTTTAGATCTGAATAGCACAGTTATACATTGTATCAACACCTCAATGGTTTCAGATCTGAATACCACAGTTATACATTGTATCAACACCTCAGTGATTTCATATCTGAATACTACAGTTATACGTTGTATCAAAACCTCAATAGTTTCTGATCTGAATACCACAGTTATACATTGTATCAACACCTCAGTGGTTTTAGATCTGAATACCAGAGTTATACATTGTACCAACACCTCAGTGATTTTAGATCTGAATACCACAGTTATACATTGTATCAACAGCTCAGTGATTTTAGATCTGAATACCACAGTTATACATTGTATCCACACCTCAGTGGTTGTAGATCTGAATACCACAGTTATATGTTGTATGAACACGTCAGTGGTGTCAGATCTGAATACTACAGTTATACATTGTATCAACACGTCAGTGGCGTCAGATCTGAATACTACAGTTATACATTGTATCAACACCTCAGTGATTTCAGATCTGAATACCAGTTATACATTGTATCAAAACCTCAATGGTTTCAGATCTGAATACCACAGTTATACATTGTATCAACACCTCAATGGTTTCAGATCTGAATACCACAGTTATACATTGTATCAACACCTCAATGGTTTCAGATCTGAATACCACAGTTATACATTGTATCAACACCTCAGTGGTTTCAGATCTGAATACCACAGTTATACATTGTATCAACACCTCAGTGGTTTTAGATCTGAATACCACAGTTATACATTGTATCAACACCTCAGTGGTTTCAGATCTGAATACTACAGTTATACATTGTATCAACAGCTCAGTGATTTTAGATCTGAATACCAGTTATACATTGTATCAAAACCTCAGTGGTTGTAAATCTGAATACCACAGTTATACATTGTATCAACACCTCAGTGGTTTTAGATCTGAATACCACAGTTATACATTGTATCAACACGTCAGTGGTGTCAGATCTGAACACCACATTTATACATTGTATCAACACCTCAGTGGTTTCAGATCTGAATACCACAGTTATACATTGTATCAACAGCTCAGTGATTTTAGATCTAAATACCACAGTTATACATTGTATCAACACCTCAGTGGTTTTAGATCTGAATACCAGTTATACATTGTATCAAAACCTCAATGGTTTCAGATCTGAATACCACAGTTATACATTGTATCAACACCTCAGTGATTTCATATCTGAATACTACAGTTATACATTGTATCAAAACCTCAATGGTTTCTGATCTGAATACCACAGTTATACATTGTATCAACACCTCAGTGGTTTCAGATCTGAATACCACAGTTACACATTGTACCAACACCTCAGTGGTTTTAGATCTAAATACCACAGTTATACATTGTATCAACAGCTCAGTGATTTTAGATCTGAATACCACAGTTATACATTGTATCAACACCTCAGTGGTTTTAGATCTGAATACCACAGTTATACATTGTATCAACACCTCATTGTTTTTAGATCTGAATACCAGTTATACATTGTATCAAAACCTCAATGGTTTTAGATCTGAATACCACAGTTATACATTGTATCAACACCTCAGTAATTTCATATCTGAATACTACAGTTATACATTGTATCAAAACCTCAATGGTTTCTGATCTGAATACCACAGTTATACATTGTATCAACACCTCAGTGATTTCATATCTGAATACTACAGTTATACATTGTATCAAAACCTCAATGGTTTCTGATCTGAATACCACAGTTATACATTGTATCAAAACCTCAGTGGTTGGAGATCTGAATACCACAGTTATATGTTGTATGAACACGTCAGTGGTGTCAGATCTGAATACTACAGTTATACATTGTATCAACACGTCAGTGGTGTCAGATCTGAATACTACAGTTATACATTGTATCAACACCTCAGTGATTTCAGATCTGAATACCAGTTATACATTGTATCAAAACCTCAATGGTTTCAGATCTGAATACCACAGTTATACATTGTATCAACACCTCAATGGTTTCAGATCTGAATACCACAGTTATACATTGTATCAACACCTCAATGGTTTCAGATCTGAATACCACAGTTATACATTGTATCAACACCTCAGTGGTTTCAGATCTGAATACCACAGTTATACATTGTATCAACACCTCAGTGGTTTTAGATCTGAATACCACAGTTATACATTGTATCAACACCTCAGTGGTTTTAGATCTGAATACCACAGTTATACATTGTATCAACACCTCAGTGGTTTCAGATCTGAATACCACAGTTATACATTGTATCAACACCTCAGTGGTTTTAGATCTGAATACCACAGTTATACATTGTATCAACACCTCAGTGATTTTAGATCTGAATACCACAGTTATACATTGTATCAACACCTCAGTGGTTTCAGATCTGAATACCACAGTTATACATTGTATCAACACCTCAGTGGTTTTAGATCTGAATACCACAGTTATACATTGTATCAACACCTCATTGTTTTTAGATCTGAATACCAGTTATACATTGTATCAAAACCTCAATGGTTTTAGATCTGAATAGCACAGTTATACATTGTATCAACACCTCAATGGTTTCAGATCTGAATACCACAGTTATACATTGTATCAACACCTCAGTGATTTCATATCTGAATACTACAGTTATACGTTGTATCAAAACCTCAATAGTTTCTGATCTGAATACCACAGTTATACATTGTATCAACACCTCAGTGGTTTTAGATCTGAATACCACAGTTATACATTGTATCAACACCTCAGTGGTTTCAGATCTGAATACCACAGTTATACATTGTATCAACACCTCAGTGGTTTTAGATCTGAATACCACAGTTATACATTGTACCAACACCTCAGTGATTTTAGATCTGAATACCACAGTTATACATTGTATCAACAGCTCAGTGATTTTAGATCTGAATACCACAGTTATACATTGTATCCACACCTCAGTGGTTGTAGATCTGAATACCACAGTTATATGTTGTATGAACACGTCAGTGGTGTCAGATCTGAATACTACAGTTATACATTGTATCAACACGTCAGTGATTTTAGATCTGAATACCAGTTATACATTGTATCAAAACCTCAATGGTTTCAGATCTGAATACCACAGTTATACATTGTATCAACACCTCAATGGTTTCAGATCTGAATACCACAGTTATACATTGTATCAACACCTCAATGGTTTCAGATCTGAATACCACAGTTATACATTGTATCAACACCTCAGTGGTTTCAGATCTGAATACCACAGTTATACATTGTATCAACACCTCAGTGGTTTCAGATCTGAATACCACAGTTATACATTGTATCAACACCTCAGTGGTTTCAGATCTGAATACTACAGTTATACATTGTATCAACACCTCAGTGGTTTTAGATCTGAATACCAGTTATACATTGTATCAAAACCTCAATGGTTTCAGATCTGAATACCACAGTTATACATTGTATCAACACCTCAGTGATTTCATATCTGAATACTACAGTTATACATTGTATCAAAACCTCAATGGTTTCTGATCTGAATACCACAGTTATACATTGTATCAAAACCTCAATGGTTTCTGATCTGAATACCACAGTTATACATTGTATCAACACCTCAGTGGTTTCAGATCTGAATACCACAGTTATACATTGTACCAACACCTCAGTGGTTTTAGATCTGAATACCACAGTTATACATTGTATCAACAGCTCAGTGATTTTAGATCTGAATACCACAGTTATACATTGTATCAACACCTCAGTGGTTTTAGATCTGAATACCACAGTTATACATTGTATCAACACCTCATTGTTTTTAGATCTGAATACCAGTTATACATTGTATCAAAACCTCAATTGTTTTAGATCTGAATACCACAGTTATACATTGTATCAACACCTCAGTAATTTCATATGTGAATACTACAGTTATACATTGTATCAAAACCTCAATGGTTTCTGATCTGAATACCACAGTTATACATTGTATCAACACCTCAGTGATTTCATATCTGAATACTACAGTTATACATTGTATCAAAACCTCAATGGTTTCTGATCTGAATACCATAGTTATACATTGTATCAAAACCTCAGTGGTTGTAGATCTGAATACCACAGTTATATGTTGTATGAACACGTCAGTGGTGTCAGATCTGAATACTACAGTTATACATTGTATCAACACCTCAATGGTTTCAGATCTGAATACCACAGTTATACATTGTATCAACACCTCAGTGGTTTCAGATCTGAATACCACAGTTATACATTGTATCAACACCTCAGTGGTTTCAGATCTGAATACCACAGTTATACATTGTATCAACACCTCAGTGGTTTCAGATCTGAATACTACAGTTATACATTGTATCAACACCTCAGTGGTTTTAGATCTGAATACCAGTTATACATTGTATCAAAACCTCAATGGTTTCAGATCTGAATACCACAGTTATACATTGTATCAACACCTCAGTGATTTCATATCTGAATACTACAGTTATACATTGTATCAAAACCTCAATGGTTTCTGATCTGAATACCACAGTTATACATTGTATCAAAACCTCAATGGCTTCTGATCTGAATACCACAGTTATACATTGTATCAACACCTCAGTGGTTTCAGATCTGAATACCACAGTTATACATTGTACCAACACCTCAGTGGTTTTAGATCTGAATACCACAGTTATACATTGTATCAACAGCTCAGTGATTTTAGATCTGAATACCACAGTTATACATTGTATCAACACCTCAGTGGTTTTAGATCTGAATACCACAGTTATACATTGTATCAACACCTCATTGTTTTTAGATCTGAATACCAGTTATACATTGTATCAAAACCTCAATTGTTTTAGATCTGAATACCACAGTTATACATTGTATCAACACCTCAGTAATTTCATATGTGAATACTACAGTTATACATTGTATCAAAACCTCAATGGTTTCTGATCTGAATACCACAGTTATACATTGTATCAACACCTCAGTGATTTCATATCTGAATACTACAGTTATACATTGTATCAAAACCTCAATGGTTTCTGATCTGAATACCATAGTTATACATTGTATCAAAACCTCAGTGGTTGTAGATCTGAATACCACAGTTATATGTTGTATGAACACGTCAGTGGTGTCAGATCTGAATACTACAGTTATACATTGTATCAACACATCAGTGGTGTCAGATCTGAATACTACAGTTATACATTGTATCAACACCTCAGTGATTTCAGATCTGAATACCAGTTATACATTGTATCAAAACCTCAATGGTTTCAGATCTGAATACCACAGTTATACATTGTATCAACACCTCAATGGTTTCAGATCTGAATACCACAGTTATACATTGTATCAACACCTCAATGGTTTCAGATCTGAATACCACAGTTATACATTGTATCAACACCTCAGTGGTTTCAGATCTGAATACCACAGTTATACATTGTATCAACACCTCAGTGGTTTTAGATCTGAATACCACAGTTATACATTGTATCAACACCTCAGTGGTTTTAGATCTGAATACCACAGTTATACATTGTATCAACACCTCAGTGGTTTTAGATCTGAATACCACAGTTATACATTGTATCAACACCTCAGTGGTTTTAGATCTGAATACCAGTTATACATTGTATCAAAACCTCAATGGTTTTAGATCTGAATACCACAGTTATACATTGTATCAACACCTCAGTGGTTTTAGATCTGAATACCACAGTTATACATTGTGTCAACACCTCAATGGTTTCAGATCTGAATACCACAGTTATACATTGTATCAACAGCTCAGTGATTTTAGATCTGAATACCACAGTTATACATTGTATCAACACCTCAGTGGTTTTAGATCTGAATACCACAGTTATACATTGTATCAACACCTCAGTGGTTTCAGATCTGAATACTACAGTTATACATTGTATCAACACCTCAATGGTTTTAGATCTGAATACCACAGTTATACATTGTATCAACACCTCAGTGGTTTTAGATCTGAATACCACAGTTATACATTGTATCAACACCTCAGTGATTTCATATCTGAATACTACAGTTATACATTGTATCAAAACCTCAATGGTTTCTGATCTGAATACCACAGTTATACATTGTATCAACACCTCAGTGATTTCATATCTGAATACTACAGTTATACATTGTATCAACACCTCAGTGGTCTTAGATCTGAATACCAGTTATACATTGTATCAAAACCTCAATGGTTTCAGATCTGAATACCACAGTTATACATTGTATCAACACCTCAGTGATTTCATATCTGAATACTACAGTTATACATTGTATCAAAACCTCAATGGTTTCTGATCTGAATACCACAGTTATACATTGTATCAACACCTCAGTGGTTTCAGATCTGAATACCACAGTTATACATTGTACCAACACCTCAGTGGTTTTAGATCTGAATACCACAGTTATACATTGTATCAACAGCTCAGTGATTTTAGATCTGAATACCACAGTTATACATTGTATCAACACCTCAGTGGTTTTAGATCTGAATACCACAGTTATACATTGTATCAACACCTCATTGTTTTTAGATCTGAATACCAGTTATACATTGTATCAAAACCTCAATTGTTTTAGATCTGAATACCACAGTTATACATTGTATCAACACCTCAGTAATTTCATATGTGAATACTACAGTTATACATTGTATCAAAACCTCAATGGTTTCTGATCTGAATACCACAGTTATACATTGTATCAACACCTCAGTGATTTCATATCTGAATACTACAGTTATACATTGTATCAAAACCTCAATGGTTTCTGATCTGAATACCACAGTTATACATTGTATCAAAACCTCAGTGGTTGTAGATCTGAATACCACAGTTATATGTTGTATGAACACGTCAGTGGTGTCAGATCTGAATACTACAGTTATACATTGTATCAACACATCAGTGGTGTCAGATCTGAATACTACAGTTATACATTGTATCAACACCTCAGTGATTTCAGATCTGAATACCAGTTATACATTGTATCAAAACCTCAATGGTTTCAGATCTGAATACCACAGTTATACATTGTATCAACACCTCAATGGTTTCAGATCTGAATACCACAGTTATACATTGTATCAACACCTCAATGGTTTCAGATCTGAATACCACAGTTATACATTGTATCAACACCTCAGTGGTTTCAGATCTGAATACCACAGTTATACATTGTATCAACACCTCAGTGGTTTTAGATCTGAATACCACAGTTATACATTGTATCAACACCTCAGTGGTTTTAGATCTGAATACCACAGTTATACATTGTATCAACACCTCAGTGGTTTTAGATCTGAATACCACAGTTATACATTGTATCAACACCTCAGTGGTTTTAGATCTGAATACCAGTTATACATTGTATCAAAACCTCAATGGTTTTAGATCTGAATACCACAGTTATACATTGTATCAACACCTCAGTGGTTTTAGATCTGAATACCACAGTTATACATTGTGTCAACACCTCAATGGTTTCAGATCTGAATACCACAGTTATACATTGTATCAACAGCTCAGTGATTTTAGATCTGAATACCACAGTTATACATTGTATCAACACCTCAGTGGTTTTAGATCTGAATACCACAGTTATACATTGTATCAACACCTCAGTGGTTTCAGATCTGAATACTACAGTTATACATTGTATCAACACCTCAATGGTTTTAGATCTGAATACCACAGTTATACATTGTATCAACACCTCAGTGGTTTTAGATCTGAATACCACAGTTATACATTGTATCAACACCTCAGTGATTTCATATCTGAATACTACAGTTATACATTGTATCAAAACCTCAATGGTTTCTGATCTGAATACCACAGTTATACATTGTATCAACACCTCAGTGGTTTTAGATCTGAATACCACAGTTATACATTGTATCAACACCTCAATGGTTTCAGATCTGAATACCACAGTTATACATTGTATCAACACCTCATTGTTTTTAGATCTGAATACCAGTTATACATTGTATCAAAACCTCAATGGTTTTAGATCTGAATACCACAGTTATACATTGTATCAAAACCTCAATGGTTTCAGATCTGAATACCACAGTTATACATTGTATCAACACCTCAGTGATTTCATATCTGAATACTACAGTTATACATTGTATCAAAACCTCAATGGTTTCTGATCTGAATACCACAGTTATACATTGTATCAAAACCTCAGTGGTTGTAGATCTGAATACCACAGTTATATGTTGTATGAACACGTCAGTGGTGTCAGATCTGAATACTACAGTTATACATTGTATCAACACGTCAGTGGTGTCAGATCTGAATACTACAGTTATACATTGTATCAACACCTCAGTGATTTCAGATCTGAATACCAGTTATACATTGTATCAAAACCTCAATGGTTTCAGATCTGAATACCACAGTTATACATTGTATCAACACCTCAATGGTTTCAGATCTGAATACCACAGTTATACATTGTATCAACACCTCAATGGTTTCAGATCTGAATACCACAGTTATACATTGTATCAACACCTCAGTGGTTTCAGATCTGAATACCAGAGTTATACATTGTATCAACACCTCAGTGGTTTCAGATCTGAATACCACAGTTATACATTGTATCAACACCTCAGTGGTTTTAGATCTGAATACCACAGTTATACATTGTATCAACACCTCAGTGGTTTCAGATCTGAATACCACAGTTATACATTGTATCAACACCTCAGTGGTTTTAGATCTGAATACCACAGTTATACATTGTATCAACACCTCAGTGGTTTCAGATCTGAATACCACAGCTGATATTAAATACAGTGAAATTCCACAGTTCTGACATTGGCTGTACTAATTATTTTTCATGTCAATACATTTTCACAGTAAAATATTTAATAGTTATTTGTACCTTCACAACATTAAAGTGAAAGGTTTATAGAAACTGTTCAATATGGTTTTCTTTGCCAGTTGGTTAGAGAATCTGTTAGAAACAATATTATATTAGATTTACTGTAAATATTTAATACAGAAATGATTGAAAAAGTAGAAAACATGGAGGTACATGTTCATTACTGAATTATATTTCATGTTTTGTTGCATATGGAGATCAGGAATAATAATATCTTTCTTACAAATATCATAAAAACGAATTTTGAAAAGATGAGACATGAATTATCTCTTGTGAACTGGTCAACTGAATAAGTTGGGGATACTGAAGAAATGTGGAAAAAAAAATGTAAAAAAAATTCTTAAATGTTTAAGATAGCTACTTATAGACAAAAGAGTAGCCTCAAACCAGGTTGGTTCACAAAGGTATCAAGTATCAATGTATTGGAAAACATAAAGCTGTGGTAATATAATTCAGTAAGTGTGTATGTTTCGTTCAAGATATCAAAGTCCTATATAACATGTTAGTTTCAGGCACTCCCCCATACAGTGGGGTAAATTTAGATTTTAATGATTTATCAGAGAGCATTGACATGATGAACAGAAAACAAAACATTTAGATGCCATGGATAATATTTACCCATGGGTTTAGAAAGAGGTTAGGTATTGGGTACATAAACCACATTGTTATTTCTCCTAAACCATTATATAGTGAGCAAGTATCAAAGGATTGGAAGTTAGCTAATGTAATTCCTCTTTCAAGGGAAGCAATAAAGATTTTCCCAGTAATAGTAGACCCATTAACCTTCCATCAGTTGGGGGAAATTTTGTTATAAAAGTCTGATTTGTAAACATTTTAAAACTTTTGTTGGATAATAAATCTGATTTCTATAAGGGAATGTTGGATAATAAATCTGGTTTCTGTAAGGGAATGTTGGATAATAAATCTGGTTTCTGTAAGGGAATGCTGGATAATAAATCTGGTTTCTGTAACGGAATGCTGGATAATAAATCTGGTTTCTGTAAGGGAATGTTGGATAATAAATCTGGTTTCTGTAAGAGAATGTTGGATAATAAATCTGGTTTCTGTAAGGGAATGTTGTCTTCCCAATCTTCTCATATTCTTTGAGGTAGTTAATGTTTATGTGGATTTTCAGAAAGTATTTGACAAGGTGCCACATAAAAGATTATAAAAAATATTAACTCTATGTGTGATTAATAAATTGACTTATTCAGAAAGAAAAATAGCTGTATGGAAAAAATTAGAGATTGTTATAAACATTGTTCATTCCAAATGGGTTAATGTAATGATTTGGGTACCTCAGGGCTCAATATCTGAAACTTTGCTCTTTTGATCTGCATCAACTATACAGCCAGAGGTCTCTGATATCTTTATTTTGTTATAGAGGGGTGGATAATATCTTTATCTTTATGCTGTATTATGTTATAGAGGTATGGATAAGATAAAAGTCTGATATATTTATTTTGTTATAAAGGGGTGGATAATATCTGATATCTTTATGCTATATTATGTTAGAGGTATGGATAAGATAAGTCTCTGATATCTTTATTTTATTATAGAGGGGTGGATAATATCTTATATCTTTACGATGTATTATGTTAGAGGTATGGATAAAAGTCTCTGATATCTATTTTGTTATAGAGGGGTGGATAATATCTGATATCTTTATGCTATATTATGTTATAGAGGTATGGATAAGATTAAAATATGATATTTTTATTTTTTTATACAAGGGTGGATAATATCTGATATCTTTATGCTATATGATGTTAGAGGTATGGATAAAAGTCTGATATCTATTTTGTTATAGAGGGGTGGATAATATCTAATATTTTTATGCTATGCTATATTATGTTATAGAGGTATGGATAGGATAAGTCTGATATCTTTGTTATAAAGGGATGGATAATATCTGATATCTTTGTGTTATATTATGTTATAGAGGTATGGATAAGATAAAAGTCTGATATATTTATTTTGTTATAGAGGGGTGGATAATATCTGATATCTTTATGCTATATTATGTTAGAGGTGTGGATAAAAGTCTCTGATATCTTTATTTTGTTATAGAGGGGTGGATAACATCTGATATCTTTATGCTATATTATGTTACAGAGGTATGGATAAGATAAAGGCCTCTAATATCTGTATGCTATATTTTGAAGTCAGTTTGGACAAAGGTACAAGTTTTTCTGTAGTTAATACACTTTTATTTCTTTAACAGAGTAACTGATTTATGAAACCATGAGTTATTGTTGGCAGTAGTGTAGGCCATTACTTCACAGGAGTATAAGAGATTAATAAATTTAATAGAACAAAAAGATGTGTTGAAATATTTACCATTCTAAAGTACAAGTTCCCCTTTTTTTCCCATGTATTAAATTATTCAATTGTGCACCAGATATTATTCACCCCTCAAAAATATAATATAGCATAAAAACATCAGACTTATTTTATCCGTCAGTCAATAACCGCAATTTTTAAGTAGCTCTCCTTTAAACCCTTTCCAATAAGTCAATATCCATTCTTAGACAGACTGATTACAAATCAAAGTCTATCAATACAGCCTGTAATTCTATTAGCTGTAATACTTGAAACAGAACACTGTCTCAGTGATTTATGTTACATACCATACTATTTAGTTTGTTTTCTTTGGTCACACATTGAGTTAAGTCATCTATATCAAATGTATGATCCAAATTTGTCTATATTTAGCTTGAACTTTTTGTAGTTTGATGTAGAAAATTCCTTTTATCAGATATTTTGTCTTAAAAATAGATTTTGTGTAATAGTGACCTTTCACTCTATTAATGTTCCTTCTCAACTGATATATTGCTGTGTATTATTAACATGTTCTCGCAAAAACAGATGTTTTACATATATCTAGCAATGTAAACAAACTACAGTTGGTTAAGATAGTGATTTCAGTTTGTTCAAAGACTGAAAAGATGTCTTCAATACACCAAATGTCATTTTTAGCCAACTTCTCTGATTAAAATATATCATGAAATTGAAAGGACATACATTTAATTTCAAATACCACGTAAATTTACTACAGAAACTAAAACCTGAAAGTTTCAACTTCAGTTTATAATTCAATATAACTATAAATAATCAAGATGGCATAAATTAATGAATAAATATTAGTAATAACTATGTATACGATTAATTTAATGTTAAATGTCAAGGGCCAGTTACAATAATTTAATAATTTACTAAATCTAATGATATTTTATGCCAATTGTTTAACAATATAATCGTTCCTTTAGCGTAGGCTAATCATACTTTACAACTGACATCATAAC
Organism: Tachypleus tridentatus; assembly: GCF_004210375.1. Classification (NCBI taxonomy): domain Eukaryota; kingdom Metazoa; phylum Arthropoda; class Merostomata; order Xiphosura; family Limulidae; genus Tachypleus; species Tachypleus tridentatus. The sequence goes on along the minus strand of NC_134834.1, from coordinate 119,454,882 downwards.
AGACTGGTCTCTATACGATGTCTAAACCGTAACCCTAGGCTAAATGGTTTAACAGAAATACAATTAAATGAAACATATTAATGACAAGTTAATATAATCATATTAGTAATATCGTACTCACTAAATGTTAACACTTTATTTAATACATAATAAATAATATTATAATCACAGTAAGTGAATAACGAATACTAGCAGTACACAAAATAACATTACCGATAAGGCTTTTAAAGGTGCGAAAACGAGCTCTGAAAAAATTAAAACATTTTACCAACTAAATTAACAATAAAATACTAATAATTCACCATTTCCTCATATGACACCTGCTCTTTAAAACAGGGCTACATCACTATCTGTGAGACCCACCCGCAGGTTATAGCTGGCAGATGGCGCTGGTGTGCATCTTGATCCAATCAATACAGTTCAATAAATGCGAACTGAAAAATATCATACTATATATTCATTATTTTTTGAATTCATACAGTAATTTAATTCCATCCTATTCAACAGATTAAAATACAGGAAACTTCAGCTAAAAGTTTTATTTCCTACGTAAACATAATTTTCTTGTTGCTGCAGTTAAGAAATTTGACACTTAATATTAACATTCGTTTAGGATTTCGAATTTGTTTTTAGAATTTCGCACAAACTTACATAAAAACTGTCTGCACTATCCGTCCTTAATTTAGCAGTGTAAGACTAGAAGGGAGGCAGTTAGCCATCACCACCCACCACTAACTCTTGGGCTACTATTTTACCAACGTATAATGAGATTGATTATCACTATATAACGCTCCAATGGCTGAAACGGCGAGAATATTTGGTGTTACGGAGATTCAAACCCGACCACCTGACAATGCTGGGCCGTATTTGTTTATAATAAGGACAAAGCTACATAAGGGTCTATCTGTGCTGTGGCTACTACAGATATCGAAACTCAGGTAAGTTAGTTGTTTCTTCACCTATGGTGTTTACAGATAGAAGGCTGTCTTTTCTATCTGAAAAACAGGTAATAACCAGCACTTTCCATGCTTTATAACTTGAATCGCAGTGCATGACAGTCATCTGCACAACGAGCGTTTCGTGAACAATCTGACTGTTTGTGTATTGTTGTATACTATGTCCTCAGTGTTTTAATTTAGATTTTAATTAAAATGTTCGTCACGTTATGATATAAAGTATATAATAATAAGCCAAGAATACATTTGACTCGATTTGGTAATGAAAAGAGATGTTCCAGTAAGAGGGGAATTAAAAGCTACCCTTACTACTCTACTGGAACCTTCTCTGTGTCTCATGATGTGTGGATAACATACATTTAGGAAGAATACATACTGAAAACTAAGATATTAGGTCAGCTTTATAAGTTATAACAAGGATATCCCTTATCAATATGTGATAATTACTACTACACTAGAGGTTGAACTTCCCATAACAACAGGAAGGGAAATCATTGTTATTACCATTAAATGAAATACTCATACTAGGCCTTGTTAAAACAAGTTACATCTAGTGACTTGGCTAGAATTGAATCAAAGACTGATGACATGATGGATTAAAGGTAAGTAAAACTCTCATGGATCAGAAGAATAAAGATATTACCACTGGGGCCATAACACTTGAGTTATATCAGAATGGGACAATATAAGATGTGAAACTGTACAGGTAGTTCATCCATGTATCATGACATTATTAATTTTGTAAATCCCTCTCAATGTTTGTTGATACTCTGAGATATTTTTAATAGACAGGATCACAAGTTCTTTCTGGATGAAAATAAAAAGGTTTCTTGGTGATCCTACACTTGGATAACAAATATAGAATTGACCATGTGAAAAACAAAGAGTTTTCAGATGCAGCCTTACCACTTTATTGGTTTGACTTTATGTTTGGTTATGAAGTTTTCTGGCAAAAATATTAATGTTTGACATTTTTAATGAAAGAACTCGAAATTTTCCAAGAACATCTCAACAAGATTGAAGAAAAATTCAAAAATTGGTCCAAGACCATGGTCTCATAAGCTAAACAAACACATTAATGTTTTGAGCATGACTCAGGGTGAATGGTAGTGGGCATTAGCCACCCTATGACATGCCCCTTGGTTCAGTGAATAATTCTACCAAATTTGATAAAGGTTGGTCGAACAACCACTGTGTAGTTTGCAGATAAACATACAAACAATTTTTTTTCACTCTCCTAAACAAATTGATGTGTAATTAAATTAATGTTGAAAGCCTAGGTTGTGTAAAGTTGTCTTATTTCTACTTATATTTAATTAGTTAATAGTAAATGATGTTTTAAATTATCTTGTGTCTAAAGGTTCTCTGTATCAGCATATTTTTGTATTCTGAAACATTTACAGAAGATCTTGAAAAGTCTTTTATTCAGTTTTAATTGTTTAGTTATATTCCTATAATCTCTCAGTATTGTTGAAATTGAGATTAAATATCTATATATCCAAAAATGTTACAAAAATACACAGGTTTTTATAGGGTGTCCTAACTTTTTCACATGACTGTACATGTAGGTTTCAGATAATATGTAGAGGAGAAAGCTGTTGATTTTGTTATAAGCTACCTTTGTTTCTTTGTTGTTTTCAGAAATAGATAACACCTGATATCACCCTGATCAGACATTTTTCAATATAACACATTGTGTAAGGATATTTCTCCATTTCTTGCAAACTAAGATACACTGCCTTTGGTCACTCTGGCCTGAAACGTAATTTATTCAAAGATCCAGTAGAGATGAGAGTATTATGTAAGTAACAGAAAGTACACACATTTGTGTTTAGGGTTATAATAAATATTGTTCATTTGGTATCAGACTATGCATCCAGTTTCTACACATTACTTTACATTGACTCGGTTAATAATACACTGAGTGTTATGTCAGAGAATTGTACTACACCTTGCACGTGTATAACTACAAATGTGTATTAACGTACATGTACATTTCACCCTGCCACATATTGATGCTCAAATTAGTAGTTTTGACAGACCACCTCATCCTTATGGCAGCAACCACATCAACAGTTATAAGTTCATTAACATGCCACTTGGAACTCAGAGTATTCTGTAGACCTCACTGAATAACTAACAGAATTGGACTATTCAGCCAAAATCTTTGCCACCAGAATTAACATTCATCTTCCCACAGTTTTTTATGTCAATTCACTGCTGGCCAAAATCTCAAGGCCAATGAACATAAACACAAAATATGCATTTTGCGTTGTTACACTCAACCACTTATTTCAGTGGAGCTTCGAAAGATGAAAATAAGAAAAGGAAAAAAAAACAAAAAAACTTTTTTAGCATTAAATAGGGAAAATGTGAACAATATAAAATTAGCCTAAATACTAGCTGGTTAAAAGTTTAAGACCATACCAAACAGAAGTCCTAAACAGGGTAGGAAATGCCCAGCAAAAGGTCTCAGTATTGAGTTGCACGGCCGTCATTACGAATAACTTCAAACATTCGCTTTGGCATGGTCGATATAAGTGTTTGCAGAAGGCTGGCTAGAACGTTATTCTAAGTGCTGAAGATGGCTTCACGAAGATCATGCACTGTTTGGTATTGACGTCCATTTCTATAGACTTCCCTTGCCATCCACTCCCAACAGGGGCGTAGATCCTGGGGGGATGGGGGATATATCCCCCCTTCATTTTAGGTGGGGGGTATGGTGCATACAATCATCCCCCCTACAGTTTGGTCTGTTGAATTCTTTTATTGCATCACAGACCTACAAATTGTGTGTTTGTTCTTTTTATTTTCGTGTTCTTACCAATCGAGTTACATAATTAGGCCTAGATGTAGCCGAAATGTACATCTTTTATAAGCGTGCTTCTAAGCTTTTCGATCTGAGCGATAGTTCGTAAGTATCAGTCAGTAAACCTAAGTATACATGCAAGGCTTGCAATCACTATCACATAATCTACCTACGTCTTGTACGTAGTGTAAGATTAAGTAAAATTTTCATCACAACAGAGTGAACAGAGCATGAAATTTGAAAATATTACTCCCAAGCGTAAACTCCTGTGATCTAGATCTGGTAGGCCATTTGTAGCTTGTAGCTGCATCAATCTTATATGTATATTGTGCGGTTTTCCTACGCCATTTGTTCTTATGCATGCCTAGCCAGTTTTATTGTCGAACGCCTTACTCTCCTTAGCTGCCGAATCCACTGACCATAGTGTACGTTTAGTGTACAGTTAACGACAAGTTCGGGTCGCTCGGATCCAGACGCGCCCTACATCACCCCCCTACATCACATTAGTATAAGCCTCGATTTTACAACAGGGCTCATTAGACCTGTGTTTGTGGCCCTCATTAATCCATGAAATTTCAGATTATCACCGCCCTCTAATAAAGTGCTGGTGCTTTATGGTAAAAGAACAATACATTCTCTTATCATAGATAGTAAAAATATTGTATTTTCTTGTATAATTAGAACAGAAAAGGAGCGATTTCAACGGCCTGAAGCCTGTATTCGAATTGTATTGCTAGTTTTTGTTTAAGCGTTTTTATTTAACAGACGTGCTTATAGACATTATATTACAACGTGTTTGATGAGCTTTAACAGGAATAAAATATATTTGTGATTATTTAAGCATTTTTCGAGAAACTTGCAATTACTTGTGTTGTAACTAGCACATATTATTGTCCCAGCGATGCCCAGGCGGTCAGTCGGCTCGGTAGTCACTGTGAGGTTCGCGCGTTCGACTTAGATACATTGTACAGTTCAGTCCTACTTCCATTCTGTTCTATCTTCGTTCGTTGTACGTTAGAGTTTTTTTAATAAAGACTGTATTTTAGCCTGTTTAATCATCTGGGAAACAGATTCCAATTATGACAAGCAAGCGTCTGAAACTTTCCGATATTAGACAGTTCTGTAAGCCAGTTACTAGTACTACAAGTGACAATACAGATGTAGATAATCCAACAACCTCAAGCAAAGGAATAGAAACTTGCCATATAGAGGAAATACTCATCAGAGGATGAGTCTGAAAATCCTTGTGCAACTATTGCACATTATGAACCACCAGATAGTTGTGAAACAAGTTTGTGCAGTAATGAAAAATTTGACACTCCACATATACAGTGTGGAAAGCCATATCATCCAGACGCACAACTAATACCACGACAGAAAGCAAAATATCAACTTCCAGGGCAAGTGGTGTGATGAGTTCTCATGGCTGCACTTCGACAATCAGACTCAAAAAGTCATATGCTTTCATTGTGCCAAGGCAGAAAATAGAGGCCTTTTTACAGGGAAATTGGAGAGGCCAGTGGAGTATACCTTCATATCCATCAGTTTTTACAACTGAAAAAAGGCAAAACAGAAATTCAATGAACACCAATCCGCTTCTCAGCACAGATTCACTATATCTCCAGAAGGTTCACTTGATGTAACTCCAGTGACTGTCTAGCTACATGATGGAAAAAAGAAGCAGCAGGAAGAATGCAAAAGAAGTCAGACAGCTTAAATGGTCCATTTAAATATATCTGCTCACTGGTCCAATTCAGTGGTTGTGCCACCTATCTGCAATTACATGTGCTAATGATCACTACAGTGACATTGTTGATTCTTTGTCTGAATTAGCAAATGAAAAATCAGATGTAGCAGTGAAAGCACGAGGTCTGCTGGACAGATTTGACAAAGGAAAGACAGTTTTAGGATTGTTGATGGCTCAGCATCCATTAGCTGCATTAGAGGAACTAAACTGTGCATTCCAAGCAAAATCAGCGACAGTATCTGGCATGATTGAAGCATCTGCAGTGACAGTTGAACAATTGCGGATATTGCAAACAGAGGAGAATTACAACAAGATATTTGATGAAGCTGAGAAAAATGTAACTTCCCTAGATCTGGTGCCTATTGAACTACCAAACGTTCGCAGACCCCCCAGAAGGATCGCAGGTGATGGCTCAGCACACCATTCTGCAACAGCTAGAGATTACTACAGAAGCCAATATTTTGAATTTGTGAACACAGTCATAGAACATCTGACCACTAGATTCAATGCAGACAACAATGACTTGAGGCAATATCTGGCATTTGAGAACATGATTACATTTGGCGAGATTGACAACTCGGTTATAAACTTCTATCTAGAAATCTCTGCACAACAGCTCGAGTTTCAGTTGCCCATGTTCAAAGGAACAACAAAAGCAGTATCTCTGAAAGGTGCGAAGGATGCTTACTGTAAGATGCATGAAACAAGCCAGTAGATGTTTAGTGAAGTGTTTCTTCTCATGAAAATTTTGCTTGTATGTCCAGTATCCAGCTGCGAATGTGAATACATCTTTTCTTATTAAGATGGTTGAAGACGTAGTTAAGGTCAACTATGTCTTAGTGCCGCTTCAACCATGTGGCAGTTTGTCACACTCACAAAGATGAGGTCGACAAGATAAATATAGAAGAGCTTATGAAAGAATTTATAAACAGATCATCACAAAGGAGGTCTACGTTTGGGAACATGTAGATTAGAGGACTAAATGAATCTTACTTCAATGAAAAGTATGATTAATTATGTGCTACATTGTATTGATGTGTAATTTTCAAGAGTTTGCAAAGACATTTTAATTATTTTTGACAAACAACATGAACAGTTTTTCAATAGATATAAACTTATCAAGGGTAATTACTAATTTTATTAATATTTGAAAACATAAATCATGCAATAAAAGTTATTAGTAATCTTGTCAAGTGTAATGGCCATATTTTATACTGTACAGTGTGCAGGAATAAATTCATGTGGCAGTTAATTTGTGACACATTTGTCTTTATTCTATTAACATTTTGAAAACTGTTCACAACACCTCACTTTTTGGAATTGACATCCATTTCTATAAACTTCCCTTGCCATCCACCCCCAAACATTTTCAATGGGGGTTTAGTTTGGGCAAACGTGCTGGATGGTCCAAAAGAATCACATTATTTGCCATTAAAAAGTCCTTTGTCCTGCGGGCATTGTGGATTGCAGCATTGTCCTGCTGAAAGATAGTCATTTCCACACAAGTGAGGGCCTTCAGTCAATAAGAATGCTCTCTCCAACATGCCAATGTAGTCAGCTGCTGTTTGACACTCCTGTATAACCTGAAGCTCCATTGTTCCATGGAAGGAGAAAGCACCCCAGATCATGAAGGAACCTCCTCTACTGTGTTGTGTAGAAAATGTCTGGTGGGACATCCTTATCGTGCCAGTAATGTTGGAAGCCATCTGGACCATCCAGGTTACATTTTTTATCATCAGAGAACAAAACTTTCATCCACATTTCTACATCCATTGTTTGGTGCTTCTCAGCAAAGTTTAACTGAGCTGTTTTGTGGTGTGGAAGGAGGCATGGTCTTTGAAGACATTTACGGTTTTTAAACTCTTTCTCTCGTAGATGTCGTCTTATTGTTCTTGATCTGCATTCCTAAGAGCCTTATTTTGGTTCAACGATTGGCTGGTGTTTTGCAGGACAACCTGTCGAATCCTCCTGCTCAATGCCGTCTAAATTTTCTTGGGCCGAACACTTGAAATTCTCGTTCTGTATCCCTCAGGGTCTTTTAAGAAATTTGCAACAGCAGTTTTACTACACCCAATCTCACCAGCAATGGCACGTTGAGAGAGACCTTACTTTTGCAGCTTGATAATTCTGCCACGTTCAAACTCTGTCAACTTTTCAGCCTGTGCCATGATTTTATCCAATGTAACATCGGAGATGTTGACAACACTAATGCTTGAACACAAGTCACTAAATTTTGTTACATGTTTACCGATTAATGCTCCATTTCAATATGGTCTTAAACTTTTGACCAGCTAGTATTTAGGGTAATTTCATATTGTTCACATTTGCCCTATTGAATACTAAAAAAGTTTTTATTTTTATTTTCCCTTTTCTTATTTTTACCTTTTGAAACTCTACTCAAATAAGTGGTTGAGTCTAACAATGCAAAATGCATATTTTTTTCTTTATGTTCATTTGCCTTAAGATTTTGGCCAAGGTGTATCTATTTAATTAACTTTGGTTAAATACAGCTAGCCAGAGAGAATGTGCTTCCACTGTCCACCATGACCACTTGCCATGGACTGATGCGAGACTGTCTTACTCAAGTTTGTTCATCCATTACAGTTGGCACCATGGAAAAATACATGCAGGAGACCTCAATGAAATAAAATCTATTTGAGTTCAATTCACAGTCACCCAGTTCACATCTATTAGTAAATAACACTGCTTTTTAACTGCAATGTGTCACCCAGTTCACATCTATTAGTAAATAACACTGTTTTTTAACTGCAATGTGTCACCCATTTCACATCTTTCAATAAATAAAACTTCTCTTTCACTGCACTGTTACCCAGTTCACATCTATCGATAAATAACACTGTTCCTTCACTGCTCTGTGTCATCCAGTTCACATCTATCAGGAAATAACACTGTTCTTTCACTGCACTGTGTTACCAGTTCACATCTATCAGTAAATAACACTTCTCTTTCACTGCACTGTGTCACCCTGTTCACATCTATCAATAAATAACACTGTTCCTTCACTGCACTGTGTCAACCAGTTCACATCTGTCAGTAAATAACACTGCTTCTTCACTGCACACTGTCACCCAGTTCACATCTATCGGTAAATAACACTTCTCTTTCACTGCACCGTGTCACCCAGTTCACATCTATCAATAAATGACACTGTTCATTCCAAGGACTCTGTCACCCAGTTCACATGTATCAGTAAATAACACTGTTCCTTCACTACTTTGTGTCATTCAGTTCACATTTATCAGTAAATAACACTGTTCCTTCACAACTTTGTATCATTCAGTTCACATGTATCAGTAAATAACACTGTTCCTTCACTACTTTGTGTCATTCAGTTCACATTTATCAGTAAATAACACTGTTCCTTCACAACTTTGTATCATTCAGTTCACATGTATCAGTAAATAACACTGTTCCTTTACTACTTTGTGTCATTCAGTTCACATCTATCAGTAAATAACACTGTTCGTTCACAACTTTGTATCATTCAGTTCACATGTATCAGTAAATAACACTGTTCCTTCACTACTTTGTGTCATTCAGTTCACATGTATCAGTAAATAACACTTCTCTTTCACTGCACTGTTACCCAGTTCACATCTATCAGTAAATAACACTGTTTCTTCTCTGTTCTGTGTTCGATTTATGCACATTTAGGTTTGTATGTAACAGTTTTCCAGGACTAGCTTAGGAGAACAACTGACACTCTCACAAGGGTGATAAACATTCATAAGATGTTTAATTGCCTTTTTACTATAACTGCTCGATAACAAGGCCTTAAAGCCTTACAGCCGTTGTTTTCTCGATCACATTACTGTTTTAACGTGGTAGTTGAGTGAGAAATCACGCAATACAGTGCATAACTGTAAAATGAAATAACATCTAATAGTTTGGAAAATAACAGTCACTACTTCCTTTCAGTCAGTAAAGGGACAGTTCAGTGATAATGTTCATTAATGATGAATATTAATGTACGGTATTTGATGATGTTTAACAGAAAATAAACAATCACTCAAGTGAAAAAAAGAACTGTTGAATTTGGAGTCATGTTTGGTAAGTTGTCTTTATAAACATTGTTTTGTAATTAGTGATAAACGTCGACACATTTTGGAATTTTGTCATAATAAGTTATATTAGAAAGGAAAAGGGCTCATTAACAAGAAAGGTGGCACTTTCCAAGCATTGCAATGACGTTTTTATTGAAGATGGGCTGTTAGGGGGAGAGTATGAGAACATAGGTAATAATCCACAATAAGCAAACAATTATCTTCCATTCCTGATCAATTCGTCTTATAAACACATTTATGATTACAAAATAAACAGGGAATTTTACTTATTAACATTTAATAGCGTATTAGAATTATTATTATTTACTGTGAAATCTTACGAAACTTCGTGTTTTGTTTATTTTTAAAACTGAAATTATTTTATTTTATTTAATAATTCGCATCAGGCAAGGTTTGGATTCAAGTGTATTTTTTCGTAGTTATTGACTGTTTTTATGAGAGAGGAACAAGGAAATTTTAGAACATAAGGGCAGGACAGAGTCTTGTGACCAACCAGCCATCCCCTTGTTCACATCATAATTAACAACGTTGTAAAAAAAGAATGAAGCATAAGTCAGCGTACTCTTCTTTTCAGCCCAATCATACACATAAACTTTTATTAACTTGCAATAGATGGCGATAAGCGCAAGCGCAAAAATATTACCAATTATGTATGTAATAAATTGAGGTTTAGTTTTTTAAATTAAAAATATTATATTAATGAAAATGACCACAAAATGAATGGATGTTATAAAAGTAAATATAATTACATTATTTTATAATCCAAAAGCCACTCAGTACACAACTATGCCTGAACTTACAAAAAAACAAACAGCAACATAACTAAGAATATGCACAAACAAGGGCGTCCCCGGGTACAGCAGTAAGTTTATAGATTTACAACGCTAAAATCAGGCGTTCCATTCCATTCGGTAAACTCAGCCAACAGCGCTATACGGCTTTGTTATGAAAACACGCATACATTAACACGGTGGTGGTACAAATGTATTAATTTTTCAAAGTTTTTCAGTAATTTTTTGTTTAATTATTTTATTGTTGAAAACAACCTCAAGTGAGTAAAGATTTTAACAAGATACTTCAGTGATTTCAATTAATTATTCACACGAGAAACAAATTTACAAATGAAATTAAGATTTTCGAAATAGTTCTGAAATTACGGTTAAAGATACCTTATATAACTAAAAGAATTGACTTACTGTAAGTTTATTTGTGTGTTTCAAATATTTGGACGAAGTCATTCCTAATGTTTAACCACTATCTTTTAAATTACTCTTTTCAAATATTGGGATTTGACTGTCTCTCTTATAACGCACCCATCGCTCCTAAATGTGGAAAACGATATTGCGGAAACTGAAAACAGTCTGTGGACTCTGGATAACATATTTCTGAACACTAACTACTATCCCATTGTGATGTGAAGATAAATTTATGTTTTGTGAAAAGCTGCTCTCTAAGAAATACCCGTGATATGCGCAAGCGCAACTTTAAGAGTTGCATATCGGAAAGCAAGTTGTAGTCGTAGTCTAAATAACAGTGTTAGATGTGGACAGTATAGAGGTTACTGTGAGTTGGCGTGTTTGTGTCATGGCTTTTATGTGTAACAGTTGATAACCTGTGTATGTTTTTAAAGTACCTCTAACGTTAAATATTCGGTGAATATTGTGCTTATAATGGGGCTTTTACCTTTGGAATTTACTGATTGCGTTACTGATAGCCCCTACTTCCGGGAGAACCTTCACGCCCACGAAAAAGAATTAGAAAGAACAAGTCAAGCAATCAAAGGATTGATATTCAAAGTGAAAGATTTAGTGGGAGCAGCAAAAGGTGTGAATAAGCACTGCACAGTGTGTTAGTTTTTATTACTATATTAGAACTAACGTAACTATATTCGAGTATAGGCCTAGTGCATAAAAGTTACAATTGCTATTGGTCAGTATAAATATTAATCTATTTGTTACATATAAGAATAAGAAAAAAGCATTTGTACTTCATAATATACTAAATTACAGTTTACAGTGATGGTAGCGATGATTTTATATTTATCATGAAAAACAAACAAACTAAAAGTGGTTTGAACTTCGAAGTAGTACATCTTGCAGTGCGTTATAATTATGTGACATAACTTCTAACTTTTAGTAGGTGTAAATCTACGTTCCCTCCTCTGTTAGTGTTATAACTTGTGTTTGTGATTATTTAAATAGTAGCTTAACTTTCATGACATCGTAACCAACGTTAATGACCAAAGTATGCTGTTCTTTTACAAATAAAATTCACACGTTAGACTTAAGACATCCATCATGATATGATTAAAAAAAAATTTAGCTAAAGAATATTTGTTGAAATATGCAAATTAATTAAAATGTGTTACGTAGAGGTAAATATGTAATATATATAATCTGTGTTTCAACATTTTAAAGTTAAATGATGTATTTTTGTTGCACATACAGGGTAAGGGTGGTTTTATAATTCTATGTGATCATCACTTATGCGGGTTATGGGAAGTTATATTCATAATGATAAGAGCCTCTAAGATTTGGAATACAATTAATAAGATGTCTGGGGCAACAACAAGGAAATAGGAAAAATATTTAAAGCATAAGTTAAATATGAGGCTTGAAGATAAGTCTCTCAAAGCTGAACAGCAGATAACTGAATGTAGTCGATAGTACAAGTTTTAGGACTGTACTGGATGAAATAAGATGTGTTATTCTACAGAAAGCAAACTTAGAATTATTAAAGGGAAATTGACTTATACTTTTAGTAATAATTTCTTAGAATTACTTATCTCTTTAAAAGGAAGTTACTTTTTGTGAAGAAGTTGGAAGGGATGTGTACTGGCTGTGTTGAAGTTTTAAGGTGCCAAAGCTAGAAAATCAAACACATTGATAGAAATTTAAAAAAAAATATTAGTTATCTGAATGATAGATATTTGGGAGAAGGAAAGTGAAAGTTTACTATCTAGTCAAACTGGGACCTTGTTCTTAGTGGAGTGCCATACAAATCAGTGTAAGGGTCTTTGGTTGTTATATTTATATTAATAATACAAGTGTTTTATTAATATATTAACAGTTTACCAGTGCACTTTAACATTTGGCTGTTTAACAGATCAAAAGGGACAGTATTCCCTGTGTGGACAAACTAAGTGTATTGGAAATGTTGATCATTGACATAATACAAATTAATTGGATCAGCTGACAAGCTGGACAACAATTTGACAAATGAACATTGATTATAATAACTGTAGGATAATAAAGACGAATTATTATAATTTGGATCATACATTTGATATGGATGACTTAACTCAATGTGTGACCAAAGAAAACAATGTAAACAGTATGGTATGCAACACAAATCACTGAGACAGTGTTTTGTTTCTGGTAGTACAGGTAATAGAATTATAGACTGTACTGATAGACTGATTACAAGTCTATATCTGTAATTCAACAGATAAGCCTCACTTGGGATACTGTGTATGGTTATGATTTTATCTAAGGTTATTGAATTATGGGAGAGAGTTCAGAAGGGCTTTACTGAAATGTTTTGCAGATAAAAGGGTCATCTTTCAAGGATAAGGTAATGTGTATTAACATATATCAGTTTGAGGTGAGATGATTTTACTACCAACAATATTTTGAAGACAAGGTTAAGGTTCAGAGAACACTCCAGGTATGATATTTTTCTAATAGGACAGCTAATAGAATGAGTTTCTGTTTAAAGTTGTGGACACTAGAGCTCATGTAACTTTAAAGGGGAGTGAAAATGGTTTATTGATGTTATTTCTTAAGTTAAATTTGTGTCAATATCACAGTCACATTTCTAGCCTGTAGGTGGCAGTAGTAGCTAGATCAGTTTAATGTAAATACAATTTGTTTATGTTTATTATGAAATTTTAAATTCCTGTGTTTTTCAGTTACATATACAAGTTTTCAGACATAAGGATCTTGTTATTTTTTATACATGAATAACAATTCCAATATACACTGTAAAATCAAACTATGTATGAGTGTACTGCAGTTATTTAGCTTCTGTCTTTAGTTGACAGTATCACTTAATCCAATTTATATGGATCAGTAATGTTGTTGTAGTTGCATACATCGTCTGTTTTTATATTTATAATCATCAAAATAAATATTTAGTTACTTATAACTGCATTCAAACTAACATAACCCATGTCATTATCAAACATAACATTTAGTAACTTATAACTGTATTCAAACTAACATAACCCACGTCATTATCAAACATAACATTTAGTAACTTGTAACTGTATTCAAACTAACATAACCCACGTCATTATCAAACATAACATTTAGTAACTTGTAACTGTATTCAAACTAACATAACCCACGTCATTATCAAACATAACATTTAGTAACTTGTAACTGTATTCAAACTAACACAATCTACATCATTATCAAACATAACATTTAGTAACTTATAACTGTATTCAAACTAACACAATCTACATCATTATCAAACATAACATTTAGTAACTTGTAACTGTATTCAAACTAATACAATCTGCATCATTATCAAACATAACATTTAGCAACTTATAACTGTATTCAAACTAACACAATCTACATCATTATCAAACATAAAATTTAGTAACTTATAACTGTATTCAAACTAATACAATCTACATCATTATCAAACATAACATTTAGTAACTTGTAACTGTATTCAAACTAACACAATCTGCATCATTATCAAACATAACATTTAGCAACTTATAACTGTATTCAAACTAACACAATCTACATCATTATCAAACATAACATTTAGTAACTTATAACTGTATTCAAACTAATACAATCTACATCATTATCAAACATAACATTTAGTAACTTGTAACTGTATTCAAACTAATACAATCTGCATCATTATCAAACATAACATTTAGTAACTTATAACTGTATTCAAACTAACACAATCTACATCATTATCAAACATAACATTTAGTAACTTAAAACTGTATTCAAACTAACACAATCTACATCATTATCAAACATAACATTTAGTAACTTAAAACTGTATTCAAACTAATACAATCTACATCATTATCAAACATAACATTTAGTAACTTGTAACTGTATTCAAACTAACACAATCTACATCATTATCAAACATAACATTTAGTAACTTATAACTGTATTCAAACTAACACAATCTACATCATTATTAAACATAACATTTAGTAACTTAAAACTGTATTCAAACTAATACAATCTACAACATTATCAAACATAACATTTAGTAACTTGTAACTGTATTCAAACTAACACAATCTACATCATTATCAAACATACCATTTAGTAACTTATAACTGTATTCAAACTAATACAATCTATATCATCATCAAACATAACATTTAGTAACTTGTAACTGTATTCAAACTAATACAATCTATATCATCATCAAACATAACATTTAGTAACTTAAAACTGTATTCAAACTAATACAATCTACATCATTATCAAACATAACATTTAGTAACTTGTAACTGTATTCAAACTAACACAATTTGCATCATTATTAAACATAACATTTAGTAACTTAAAACTGTATTCAAACTAACACAATCTACATCATTATCAAACATAACATTTAGTAACTTATAACTGTATTCAAACTAACACAATCTACATCATTATCAAACATAACATTTAGTAACTTGTAACTGTATTCAAACTAACACAACCCACGTCATTATCAAACATAACATTTAGTAACTTGTAACTGTATTCAAACTAACACAACCCACGTCATTATCAAACATACCATTTAGTAACTTGTAACTGTATTCAAACTAATACAATCTACATCATTATCAAACATAACATTTAGTAACTTGTAACTGTATTCAAACTAACACAATCTACATCATTATCAAACATACCATTTAGTAACTTGTAACTGTATTCAACCCAACACAATCTACATCATTATCAAACATACCATTTAGTAACTTGTAACTGTATTCAAACTAACACAATCTACATCATTATCAAACATAACATTTAGTAACTTATAACTGTATTCAAACTAACACAACCCACGTCATTATCAAACATACCATTTAGTAACTTGTAACTGTATTCAAACTAATACAATCTACATCATTATCAAACATAACATTTAGTAACTTGTAACTGTATTCAAACTAACACAATCTACATCATTATCAAACATACCATTTAGTAACTTGTAACTGTATTCAACCCAACACAATCTACATCATTATCAAACATACCATTTAGTAACTTGTAACTGTATTCAAACTAACACAATCTACATCATTATCAAACATAACATTTAGTAACTTATAACTGTATTCAAACTAACACAATCTACATCATTATCAAACATAACATTTAGTAACTTATAACTGTATTCAAACTAACACAATCTACATCATTATCAAACATAACATTTAGTAACTTGTAACTGTATTCAAACTAACACAACCCACGTCATTATCAAACATAACATTTAGTAACTTATAACTGTATTCAAACTAACACAACCCACGTCATTATCAAACATACCATTTAGTAACTTATAACTGTATTCAAACTAACACAACCCACGTCATTATCAAACATACCATTTAGTAACTTATAACTGTATTCAAACTAACACAACCCACGTCATTATCAAACATAACATTTAGTAACTTATAACTGTATTCAAACTAACACAACCCACGTCATTATCAAACATACCATTTAGTAACTTATAACTGTATTCAAACTAAAACCACAGATGAGATCATTGTCATTTCTACAGTTAAAATAGCTAGTAGACACTATAGCTACAATAGATTGTCTGGATTTTAAATTTCACACAAAGCCACTCGAAAGCTGTCTGTGCTAGCCTTCTCTAATTTTGTGGTGAGACACAACACAAATGGCAGATAGTCAACACCTTTCCACACCAACTCTTGAGCCACAAATTTACCAAGAAATATTTGGATTGACCATTACAGTATAAAGTCCTCGTGATTTAAAAAGCAATTATATTCAATAACAGGGAAACAAGTCTGCCTCCTGTAGGTTATGAGTTTGGCACTCCAACCACCAGGCCAAGCCACATCTCAGCATTTTGAAAATGCAGAGTAGTGGAATTAAATGTTAAGGATGAAACACGAGCTTTGGAAAGAAACCCACAGATCATAGGTTACCAGTCACTGAGTTAGATAACAAAAAAGTCTAGAACAAACTTGTAAGGGATATTGGTAGGATCATTTTCTCTATTTAGAAATAATCCATTTATTATCTAACAACGTGGATGAATAGTTGTAATAATCTATAAAGTAATAACTAGTTGAATAGTTAGAATAATCAATAAAGGAATAACTAGAAACACTAACAACTAGTTGAAGAGTTGGAATAATTAATAAAGTAATTAGTAGAAATATTAACATCTAGTTGAATAGTTGGAATTATGAAGAAAGAAACAACTAGTTGAATAGTTGGAATAATCAAAAAGTAATAACTAGAAACACAAACAATTAGTTGAATACTTAGAATAATTAATAAAGTAATAACTAGAAACAATAAAAACTACTTGAATAGTTGGAATAGTCAAGAAAGTTATAACTAGAAATGATAACTAGTTTTGTAGATGGAATAATGAATAAAGTAATGACTAGAAACACTAACAACTAGTTGAATATTTGGAATAATCAATAAAGTGATAACTAGAAGCAATAACAACTATTTGAATAGTTGGAATAATCAAGAAAGTTATAACTAGAAGCAATAACAACTAGTTGAATAGTGGGAATGATCAATAAAGTAATAACTAGAAGCAATAACAACTAGTTGAATAGTTGGAATAATCAATAAAGTAATAACTAGAAGCAACAACAACTAGTTGAATAGTGGGAATAATCGATAAAGTAATAACTAGAAACACTAACAAGTAGTTGAATAGTTGGAATAATCAATAAAGTAATAACTAGAAGCAACAACAACTAGTTGAATAGTGGGAATAATCAATAAAGTAATAACTAGAAACACTAACAACTAGTTGAATAGTGGGAATAATCGATAAAGTAATAACTAGAAACACTAACAACTAGTTGAATATTTGGAATAATCAATAAAGTAATAACTAGAAGCAACAACAACTAGTTGAATAGTGGGAATAATCGATAAAGTAATAACTAGAAGCAATAACAACTATTTGAATAGTTGGAATAATCAATAAAGTGATAACTAGAAACACTAACAACTAGTTGAATAGTGGGAATAATCGATAAAGTAATAACTAGAAACACTAACAAGTAGTTGAATAGTTGGAATAATCAATAAAGTAATAACTAGAAGCAACAACAACTAGTTGAATAGTGGGAATAATCGATAAAGTAATAACTAGAAACACTAACAAGTAGTTGAATAGTGGGAATAATCGATAAAGTAATAACTAGAAGCAACAACAACTAGTTGAATAGTGGGAATAATCAATAAAGTAATAACTAGAAACACTAACAACTAGTTGAATATTTGGAATAATCAATAAAGTAATAACTAGAAGCAACAACAACTAGTTGAATAGTGGGAATAATCGATAAAGTAATAACTAGAAGCAATAACAACTATTTGAATAGTTGGAATAATCAATAAAGTGATAACTAGAAGCAATAACAACTATTTGAATAGTTGGAATAATCAAGAAAGTTATAACTAGAAGCAATAACAACTAGTTGAATAGTGGGAATAATCAATAAAGTAATAACTAGAAGCAACAACAACTAGTTGAATAGTGGGAATAATCAATAAAGTAATAACTAGAAACACTAACAAGTAGTTGAATAGTGGGAATAATCAATAAAGTAATAACTAGAAACATTAAAAACTAGTTGAATAGTTGGAATAATTAATAAAGTATCATCTACTAGAGTTGTTTAATAATGATTTTGTGATTGGTATTTAGACCTTGTCTTGATTATACATGACATTCATCTTGTTGTTTTTTCTGTTTTGGGTGTTCTTTTAATTGTCACTAGTTGTATTTTGTAATTGAGGCTCTTGTCAGTTATGTTTTCCTAGAGTTTGCTATTTGCATAAGCAGTGAAGTGATTGAAGTTAAATCTAACAACTGGTGTTTACCAATTTTGTGTGAACTTGAGTGTTAATTCTTGTTGTTTTTTTCAGCTCTTTCCCGAGCTCAGCGAAGTCTGGCCAAAACTTTATCTAACTTCCAGTTTGAGTGTATTGGAAGCAGTTTAACTGATGACGAAATTGTCATTGGTAAGAACTTGTTTTATAGTTGTGTTGTTTGTACAGTATGTATTATGTGTTTGTTTTGTAGTTATGTAGCTGTGTTATTTGTACAAAATGTATTGTGTTTGTTTTATAGTTATGTAGTTGTGTTGTTTGTACAGTGTGTATTGTACTTGTTTTATAGTTATGTAGCTGTGTTGTTTGTACAGTATGTATTATGTGTTTGTTTTATAGTTATATAGTTGTGTTGTTTGTACAGTATGTATTGTGTTTGTTTTATAGTTATATAGTTGTGTTGTTTGTACAGTATGTATTATGTGTTTGTTTTGTAGTTATGTAGCTGTGTTGTTTGTACAAAATGTATTGTTTGTTTTGTAGTTATGTAGCTGTGTTGTTTGTACAAAATGTATTGTGTTTGTTTTATAGTTATGTAGTTGTGTTGTTTGTACAGTATGTATTGTACTTGTTTTATAGTTATGTAGCTGTGTTGTTTGTACAGTATGTATTATGTGTTTGTTTTGTAGTTATGTAGCTGTGTTGTTTGTACAAAATGTATTGTGTTTGTTTTATAGTTATGTAGTTGTTGTTGTTTGTACAGTATGTATTGTACTTGTTTTTGTAGTTATGTAGCTGTGTGTGTTTGCATAGTATGTATTATGTGTTTGTTTTATAGTTATGTAGCTGTGTTGTTTGTACAGTATGTATTGTGTTTGTTTTATAGTTATGTAGCTGTGTTGTTTGTACAGTATGTATTGTGTTTGTTTTGTAGTTATGTAGCTGTGTTGTTTGTACAGTATGTATTGTGTTTGTTTTGTAGTTATGTAGCTGTGTTGTTTGTACAAAATGTATTGGTTTGTTTTTTATAGGTATGTAATGCGTTGTTCTTTATACAGTATGTATTATATTACTTGTTTTATAGTTATGTAGATGGGTTGTTTTGTACAGTATGTATTATGTTTGTTTTATAGTAATGTAGCTGTTTGTACGGTATGTATTATGTGTTTGTTTTATAGTTATGTAGCTGTGTTGTTTGCATAGTATGTATTATGTGTTTGTTTTATAGTTATGTAGCTGTGTTGTTTGTACAGTATGTATTATGTGTTTGTTTTATAGTTATGTAGCTGTGTTGTTTTGTACAAAATGTATTGTGTTTGTTTTTTATAGTTATGTAGCTGTGTTGTTTGTACAGTATGTATTGTGTTTGTTTTATAGGTATGTAGTTGTGTTGTTTGTACAGTATGTATTGTGTTTGTTTTGTAGTTATGTAGCTGTGTTGTTTGTACAAAATGTATTGTGTTTGTTTTATAGGTATGTAGCTGTGTTGTTTGTACAGTATGTATTATGTACTTGTTTTATAGTAATGTAGCTGTTTGTACGGTATGTATTATGTGTTTGTTTTGTAGTTATGTAGCTGTGTTGTTTGCATAGTATGTATTATGTGTTTGTTTTATAGTTATGTAGCTGTGTTGTTTGCATAGTATGTATTATGTGTTTGTTTTATAGTTATGTAGCTGTGTTGTTTGTACAGTATGTATTGTGTTTGTTTTATAGTATGTAGCTGTGTTGTTTGTACAGTATGTATTGTGTTTGTTTTTATAGTTATGTAGATGTGTGTTGTTTGTACAATATGTATTGTGTTTTATAGTTATGTAGCTGTGTTGTTTATAACGGCATGTATTATGTGTTTGTTTTGTAGTTATGTTGCTATGTTGTTTGCATAGTATGTATTATGTGTTTGTTTTATAGTTATGTAGCTGTGTTGTTTGCATAGTATGTATTATGTGTTTGTTTTATAGTTATGTAGCTGTGTTGTTTGTACAGTATGTATTAGGTACTTTTTTATAGTTATGTAGCTGTGTTGTTTGTACAGTATGTATTAGGTACTTTTTTATAGTTATGTAGCTGTGTTGTTTGTACAGTATGTATTAGGTACTTTTTTATAGTTATGTAGATGTGTTGTTTGTACAGTATGTATTATGTGTTTGTTTTATAATTATGTAGCTGTGTTGTTTGTACAGTATATATTTTATAGTTGTATGTATACATTTTATGTAGCTACATTGTTATATTGTCAAGTCATATCAAGATTGTAAAATGCATCTCGTTACATTGTCTTCTCTGTATCTTAGAAGTAGAAAGACATAACGATGTCAAGTGTATCAGTGTAAGTTGACTTCTCTGTATATATCTTTTAGGACTAAAGTCATAACAATAATGTGAAATATTTCACTTTATATTGTCTGTATTTTCAACCTTAACAAACGTTTACCCATGCGTTTGCACAACAAAGAACTATTTTGTAGTGTCACTGCTGTGAAACATGTTGTACATGCCATAAGGTTTGAAGGAAGCCCCTACACTTGTTAATATATATTGTGTAATTATCATTAAACTACAGCCTTAAGAGTCTTCTCAGATTGTAAAATAGTTGTGTTGTTTGCACAATATACATATATTACGTACCTGTTATATAGTTGTTGTTTTTTTTGTGCAGTTCTAGTCCTTAATAGGAGACATTGGATACTCTGATAGTGACTGGTTGCACTTTGACAGAATTGGTGGTACTACTGTAACTGTGTAAAAGGTGGTTGGTTCCAGGATTCTTGTTGTTTGGCTTCTATTACTTCAGTTGAACTTGTTCCATCTTTTGACAATATTCACCAGATATTGTTACCATGTTTGCTTTTGCTTCTAATTTTATTTTCATGATGAGTTTCATGGAATCTCACCTTTGTCTTTCATTGCTTGGATTGCACAGATGCAATTTTTTATTTTTCCTATCTTCAGTTTTATTTCACTGGATGTTAGTCTAACTTGTTTCATGAGACTCTATCAGTTGGATCTCCTATTTCCTTTTCTATTTTTATGTCTTTATGTCATGACTTGTGGTTCATACTTGTTTTCCACCTGCACTTGATTTCTTAATTCCAGATGACTTACTTTTAGATACTTGTCCAAAGTTTACCCTGGACTAAATTTTTCTGTAGCCAGGCTATTAGCCAAATTATTTTTTTGGTAGCCAATTTTAGCCAGTGTTTTAGCCAGATAGGTTTGATCCGTATCCAACCCTCCAGCCAGTCACATACGATAAGACAGTCAAAGAATAAATGACAACTAAGTTCTTGTCATACATTTTATTTCAATGAATTTATCATTTATCAAATTTATTATAAAACAACAGTTTCACAGTTACAAAGTTATCAAATTGCATGCATCATGCATCACAACATCTTTTTAATGTAATAACACTGCTAAAGTATTGGGAAATAAATTGACATAGGCATATTTTTTTTATTATATTTAGTAATTTTTATAAGTTTAACTATCCAAATAAGTCTCAACATTTACTCAGTCAATAAATACCTTTTGTTTTCTGATGCTTGGTGAGGTTGTCTTTTTTCATCACTGCACAACCAGTTGTGAAAGTGTTTGAGTTCGGTACTTTAATGCACAATGTGCAAAACATTTGCTTTGTAGAGGCTTCATATTTGAGCCAGTGAAATTCATTCAACTATTTTTCTTGGAATGATCGTGAACTGTCAGTTTCAGATTTGGATTTGTTTGATGGAGGCATTAGACAACTTTCACTGTCTAAGGGGCATTTGGCCTGTGAAGAAGGCATTCTGAGATCTGATGAATTTGCTGCATGTTGGCTCAATTTATAGAGATTCTTTCCACTAATTAACATTTAGTTTTTTACAAGTACGTGTTTATTATGGTACTAATCCAGTAATCGCTTTTAATTAAACTTGCCGGCCAAGCCATGCGCCATTAGATAATGTAATTGCATGTGTGAAAGCCATCACAATCTTTGTGGTCGTCCTTTAATTACAGCGCCGCTAATCAACCACATATAAATGAGTTATTCATGTCAAGCCGTTAGGTCGTGTTGATTGAACAATTTTTCACACGTTTGTCAATCCTGTCCATGACCTTGCATGAATGCAGACGGGTTATTGATTTTTATCTGCTTACCTCATACTTGCATTAAAAAAACGTTGATGTAGTGAACCGGTCTAGCATTTTGTAAACAAACAGTGTTTTGCTGGTGTATTCACCAATTACAATTTTTCTTCGCCAAAAAACAAAAATAATAGCCATTGGCGAATATGGCGAGCGACAGCGTGAGCCCTGCTTGTCTTATTCAATGTTATCTTAGAAACCTCCATCTGGAACACTTCATTTGAGAAAGTGTTTAGTTGTGTTATTCACACTTTATAAACTGCAGCTGATGTTGCTTTACATCAGTTTTGTCTGATTACTTTGATTTCCAAGAGGTCCCAACAGGTGACAACAAGAGTCTTGTTAGAGTGCTCCTTGTCAGGTTCCTTGTCCTTGAGAGTCTTGTTAGAGTGCTCCTTGTCAGGTTCCTTGTCCTTGAGAGTCTTGTTAGAGTGCTCCTTGTCAGGTTCCTTGTCCTTGAGAGTCTTGTTAGAGTGCTCCTTGTCAGTTTCCTTGTCCTTGAGAGTCTTGTTAGAGTGCTCCTTGTCAGGTTCCTTGTCCTGAGAGTCTTGTTAGAGTGCTCCTTGTCAGGTTCCTTGTCCTTGAGAGTCTTGTTAGAGTGCTCCTTGTCAGGTTCCTTGTCCTTGAGAGTCTTGTTAGAGTGCTCCTTGTCAGGTTCCTTGTCCTTGAGAGTCTTGTTAGAGTGCTCCTTGTCAGGTTCCTTGTCCTTGAGAGTCTTGTTAGAGTGCTCCCTGTCAGGTTCCTTGTCCTTGAGAGTCTTGTTAGAGTGATCCTTGTCCTCTTCTATCTGATATCTCCATCTCTTGCAAGGTTGTCTACTGTGAATCTTGCTACTTTCTTGCTTTTGAAGCTGCCTTTCAGCTCAAACCTTTTGGAATTCTGTTCTCCCTTTTAAAATTCAGTCAACCTCTTTTGCCCCACCCTGATCTCTCTTGCACCTTTAGCACATAGGGAGACTGTCTGTATGGGTAATGAATGCATTCATTGGGTCTTCACTTACACTACTGTATGGATAAGTGGCTCCTTCTTGCAGTCTCTTCTCTCTTTGGAGTCATCATGTTTTGGTTAACTGGATATGTTCTTCAAGTTTGTCTTTGCTACAACTATCTGATTTGATTGTCTTTATAAACTTGTTTGCTGGTGTGCTGAGCCTTCTCCTTTGTTTGTGAGACATGGATATTCTGGTTACCAGAGCTCTCATGTCTTATTACCTTCTTGCAAGAGTTGTTCTACTGCTTTTGGGGACTCTGGTTTTGCTCAAGTTCCTTATATTTCTGACATGTTTTCATTTTAGTTGAGCCCATGATGTCAATGAAATATGTCTAAAGGTTGTTTTTCTTCTGTTATATCTCTCCATCATGATAATATAAAGACTTTAAGGCTGTGTATCTGGTGCAACATTGATTAGAATCACATGACTTTTAGGACTACAGATCTAATGTAACACTAAGGTGAACAAACTGACTTCTAGGGTTATAGACTTGATGTAATGCTGAGTACATTCTTGGGCTACATTCTTGGTGTAACAGACTACAAATAATTGATTTCTGGGGCTAATGACATTGTGTGATACTATTTAAATTATGTTTCCATAGTTTCACTTGTTTGATATTCCTTGCAATAATTATGGATAAGATCCAGTTGCAAGTGGATTAGATGTTTGGCTTTCATGGTACAAAACTTTAACCAGTTAGAAGTGGGTTAGTTGTTTGGCTTTTATGGTACAAAACTGTAACCAGTTATAAGTGGATTAGATGTCAGTCTTTCATGGTACAAAACTGTAACCAGTTATAAGTGGATTAGATGTCAGTCTTTCATGGTACAAAACTGTAACCAGTTAGAAGTGGGTTAGTTGTTTGGCTTTTATGGTACAAAACTGTAACCAGTTAGAAGTGGATTAGATGTCAGTCTTTTATGGTACAAAACTGTAACCAGTTATAAGTGGATTAGATGTCAGTCTTTCATGGTACAAAACTGTAACCAGTTATAAGTGGATTAGATGTCAGTCTTTCATGGTACAAAACTGTAACCAGTTATAAGTGGATTAGATGTCAGTCTTTCATGGTACAAAACTGTAACCAGTTATAAGTGGGATTAGATGTTTGGCTTTCTTGGTACAAAACTGTAACCAGTTATAAGTGGGATTAGATGTTTGGCTTTCATGGTACAAAACTGTAACCAGTTAGAAGTGAATTGGATGTATATTTTACATTTAGAAATACAGTAAAATTATTTCATATTAACAGGATAAGATATATATTAGTTAGATACTGTTCTTTTTAAGGTATGGTAGACCTTATCTTGTTTATTAACTTTACTTAAAAGTGAGGTATGGTAGACTTTATCTTGTTTATTAAGTAAGGAATGGTAGACCTTATCTTGTTTATTATCTTTATTTGAAAGTAAGGTATGGTAGAATTTATCTTCTTTATTAAGTAAGGTATGGTAGACCTTATCTTTATTATCTGTATTTGAAAGTAAGGTATGGTAGAATTTATCTTGTTTATTAAGTAAGGTATGGTAGACCTTATCTTTATTATCTGTATTTGAAAGTAAGGTATGGTAGAATTTATCTTGTTTATTAAGTAAGGAATGGTAGACTTTATCTTGTTTATTAAGTAAGGAATGGTAGACTTTATCTTGTTTATTAAGTAAGGTATGGTGGACCTTATCTTGTTTGTTAAGTTTATTTAAAAGTAAGGTATGGTGGACCTTATCTTGTTTGTTAAGTTTATTTAAAAGTAAGGTATGGTGGACCTTATCTTGTTTATTAACTTTATTTTAAAGTTCTGTCTAATAAACCTTGTCTTGTTTATTTTTCATAATGTTACTGGACTTAATCATAATTTTCGATTAATTGATTATTTTATTGGTACCTAAATGATAAATCAAGCTAACAACCAGCTATAGAAGTTTTGTATTATAAATGTTAACATATGACAGATTTGTGTATTATAATGTATGTGTTAGCTTCGTTTTAGAGTTGTAGGCCAGAGACCATAATTTATATATTATAAACCTTAACATACCTGTTAATTTCATTTACAAATGTCTATTTTCTTAACACTATTCTTGTTATTATGTTTAACCTCATTTACAGTTCATTATGATAAATGTTAACATCTTTATTAATCTATTTCATAGTTATGTGTCATTAAGATGTTTATTGACCTTGTTTAAGGGACATGTCATAATTATTAACATGTTTATCAGTGTGATATACATAGTGTTTTATTTAACTAAATACATTTTTTAACTTTATTTAAAAGTTGTATGTAAGAAAAATGTTTACTGATTCAAGATGTATCTGATATCTTTATATAGCTGGGTCTTTTAAAGAGTTCGGACGTCTGCTTTCAATGATAGAAGATGAAAGAGACAGGATGGTATGTAGTTAAGAAAAGAAACGTAAACAGTTGAAAAAATTAAAAGTTGTGTCTATTCCTATGTTTAAACAATATAACATTCTTAAGTTTGTTTCTATTTATAAATAACTAATTTTTATTTTAAATTCCTTGCTGCAGAGATACAGAGATAGAAGTAATTGCTGTGACATCTGTGCTTCCAGAAATGTTAAGCCTTTATTAGAGATATTAACTGATAATTAACTTATTATCATTTGAAAAGTGATTGTTTAATTGAATATACTTTTTATATCTGAAAAAACAAATTTAAAACTACAAGTGCTCATGCAATAATGTCCAGTCCATGACTGGAGAACTGTAGCTCAACCTGGTGGTTGGTTTATAAACCTGTTGCAGGACCAGAGAATATAGCTCTGTGGAGAAGGTTCCATAATGTCATCAGTCTATATATATGTAAATATTTATAATTACAATAATTAAAACACTTTCTTGTATATATAGTTTAAAACTGTATTGAAACCCTATGGCTTCTGCTTAAAATCACATTCTAGATGTACAAGTTCAGATGTGAACTTCATCTTCATGAACTCTAGAAGATGACTTGTATGTATAGAATGTCATCTTGAAGTGAAAGCTTCAATAAAACTATTCATCAGCATGTTTTACTCGCATGTTGATGACCATTCCCACGGTAAAGGAAAGGAGGATATATTTTTAAGGTGTCCCCTCATATGTCAAAGGAAAATATCACTGTGGGTTTTAATGGAGTGTGTCCAACTTTCTAGCAGTTTTTCTCATAAGAAAATGCATGTGACACTATATGGGAATGACCCAGCACAATAAGTAATAAGAACAAAAGTGACTGGCTACATTCCTTGACCAGCATTCTATTTCTAAAACTACACTCATGGGTAGAAACTTGTATGTGTGAAACTTCTTGTTGAACCTGAAATAATAACTATACTAACTAAAGAACACAAGTACAAAGTACATGGCTGTGTACCACACCTCAGGACACAGTGTCAGAAAGACATATGAAACTACTGAACAGATCATCAGAATTATTGTTATTTCAAAAAGGAAGCTTGACTTTTTGTTGCAGTTATTTTGAATATTATGTGAAAAAATGTATGAAAGAATAACAGACATTGTAGTTTCTTGAATTTAAGTTTCATGGGTGTTGCTCAGCCACAGTGTTTGTAGTGTTTCAGATTGTGTACCAGTTACACTAAGTACTCTGCATAGAGTGTTTCTTATACTTCGTGTATACATCATAAATCTTCTAAACCAGTGGTTTCCAACCTTTTTTATGCCCTGCATCCCTAAAAAATTTTAATATGTTCTCACACCCCTCAAAGTAATTATTTATTTAAGAATAAAGGTGAAGGTGGCCAAAACAAATGTTATCTCACACTCCCTGGGGGTGCGAGTACCTCTGGTTGGGAACCACTGTTCTAAACAGTATCTATTTGTACATAAACTGACATCATCTGGCTAAACTGTGTTGTTACCTTTATATTCTGTGTGTGTGTCCTTGTTTCTTTACTGTTTACAAAGTGAGAGTTAAAAAGCATGTCTCCTTAGGTGGAGAGAGCCTAGACTATAATTATTCATAGTTTCAGAAATTTATTTAATAGAATAACTTTTCTTTCATTTCAAATCAGGTTAAAAACCAAGAAAGACTACAATTATTAATATTTTTACAAGTATAGTTTCTGGAATAATTTTCTCCTTTCATTTCTGTTTAGCTGGAGAGAGCTCAGACTACAATTATTGATCCTATTGAAAGGTTCAGGAAAGAAAAGATTGGTGGTGCAAAGGTAGTGAATTACATTATTGATTGATGGTATTAAAGTGAGAATTATGTTATTGATTGATGGTATTAAAGTGAGAATTATGTTATTGATTGATGGTATTAAAGTGAGAATTATGTTATTGATTGATGGTATTAAAGTAAGAATTACATTATTGGTTGACGGTATCAAAGTAAGAATTACATTATTGGTTGACGGTATCAAAGTAAGAATTACATTATTGGTTGACGGTATCAAAGTAAGAATTACATTATTGGTTGACGGTATCAAAGTAAGAATTACATTATTGGTTGATGGTATCAAAGTAAGAATTAAATTTGGTTGACGGTATCAAAGTAAGAATTAAATTTGGTTGACGGTATCAAAGTAAGAATTACATTTGGTTGACGGTATCAAAGTAAGAATTACATTTGGTTGACGGTATCAAAGTAAGAATTACATTATTGGTTAACGGTATTAAAGTATAAATTCTGAATATTCACAGAACAAGGTTTAGGAACACACTTAGTTTTATCTAGTGTATTTTTCATTATTTTATGATGAGACCTGTAAGATACAATGATCTTTAAAGAGTTGTCATTTTATGAATAGATCATTTGTATGTCCTAACTGATAAGTAGTTTAGTAAGATGTTTGTATAGATATTTTTTAGGCTCAAACTGATAAGTAGTTTAAACTAGATATAAGAAACTGCTCACTTTGTATTCAACTGATAATGATATTAGTTATTGAAAGTGAAATAGTGTTAATCTTATTTTTATAAAACATGTATTAAGTACAAGATATAATCAACCATTATTTGGGTGTAAGTATATTATTGTTTAATTTTCTGTGGAAACTTGTAAACCATAAGAAAACTCTTGTAATATAATCATCTTTGTTTTAATTTTGATGTTCAAACTTCCTAGACTGTACTTTACATTTAAACCATTAAAAACAGAATTAATTGAAACAAGAAGCATGTAAACTTTTTCGGTTTCTGAAGAATTAGTCATGAAAGGCTTGTTTTATTTTGTGTTCTTCCTGCTTGAGACCAGGTTTAGACAGAAGACAATAAACTTTATTTATTGATGGATTGCATCTGCATAGGAAACTTTGGAAGACATCTTGAACTGCTGGTACTTGAAGCTTGAGACATTGCCCAAAACACCCTAGTTGGATGCAGTCTACCAACAGCAACTTTCAAGAATGGTTTTCTTATCATTCATGAAAGATAAATTTGTAACAGTTCCATTTGTGATACTTATGTTCCCTACATTTGCTAAAACAAACAATGTGTAGATCTCATGTGTAATCAGTATAAAGTGTCTTAATTTCTCTTATGGGAGGTTTAATTTTTCTTTTTGTGCTATCAACCTATTTAATTTGTTTGATTTTGCTTGTAAGGAAGGAAAGAAAAAATTTGACAAGGAAACGGCCAAATTTTGTCAAATTCAGGAACGACACCTCAATCTTTCTACAAAGAAAAATGAAAACCAACTTCAGGAGGTAAGAATGAATATATTGGATGTGTGTCTTGTGTGTTGTTCTATTAATTCAATTTGATCATTTTTGATTTGGAAACTGATTTGTTATGATATAGATGAAGTGGTTGTCAAATGGAGTTAAAGGTGGGAACAGTTGGGTTGCAGTAATTAGGAGTAAACAAATATGTTTATTTGTAAAATGACTAAAACTCTACTGACATAAGATTACATGTATGCTTGTCAGTCTAATCATGTGTTCAGAGTACAGACCAGTTATCTTCAGGTTTTTACTTCCTGCTAATATATAGATTTCTTGGTTCATGTTGACTAAAATATGCTTTTTTTTACTGTAATGTTTAAAATATGTATTACATAATTCATACATATTCTAATAACTAAAACAATATCTTTTAGAGATATTTGACTTACCTATATGAGTGCTCGGATTATGAAACTGTAGAGTATACATGTGTTTCTCTACTAGAATATGTTAGGAGTAACAGAGATGGTGTTCTGGTGTTATGAAGGTGTTCAGTGATTGAATTAATTAAATAAAATTACATATTCTTGGTGGTGAAGCTATGAAGAAGATTACATTCCCTCGTGAATTGTTTGTTTTATTTACTGTATGCAATATGTTGGTCACAATTAAAGAATACAAGGGGATCATGCATTTCTGATAAGGAAAGTCAACTAAAAAGATGAAATCCTCAAGGAAAGTTTAATTAATCTGGAATGTAGAAGTGTTATATTTCTACTCCTGGTGTTATTTATTGGATTCATATTTTTTTAAATATAAAATAGTGAAAATTATAAACGATATTTTACAAGATGGTGAACAGTATATTACATGTTCATTTTACTGGTATATTGTTAGTTACTGTTCTCTGTAAAACTGGATATAGTTATCCTGAAGTCCAGAAAGCAGCAATACTTTATCCTGAAGTCCAGAAAGCAGCAATACTTGGCAAAACCTGTCATTCATTGAATAGCTGTTAAGATGTGTTTCCTTTGACTAGTGGTCTTTGGATTAAAGTACACAATCTCACCAAAATTTATGGGACACAAATCATTGTCTTTATTCTGAGAAATTAGTAGTGGCCTCAATTGAACTTTGGGTTTGTAAGGAAACTTGTTTGATTATTGAACTTTGGGTTTGTAAGGAAACTTGTTTGATTATTGAACTTTGGGTTTGTAAGGAAACTTGTTTGATTATTGAACTTTGGGTTTGTAAGGAAACTTGTTTGATTGTTGAATTTTGGGTTGTGGTTGGGTGTCTTCTGTGAGCAGCATGTAGATTAAAAATAATATCTGATGAAAAGTAAGAATTTTTTCTTGGAACATTAACTTTCTTGTTAATGTGACACATCTGTCTGTTATTATTCAGTGGTCTTAAGTTTAATGTCATATCTCTACTGAGCAGTAATATTTACATTAGTGTATTATTTCTTTTCACAGCAATATCCTTTAGGGTAATAAGATATGTCCTTTCTGATACATTACCGTAACGTCATCTTAACCATAGAAAAACATTTTTTGTTTATTGTATTACTTGGCTGTGTTTTGACTTTGAAAACCACTTACTGTGCCAGAATGCTGTTTATTGTATTACTTGAACATATTGTGACTTTGAACATTATTTTCTGGGCTGGTTACCTGAAAGTTGAGTCGTACCAATCGTAATAGCTCTAACTGTGCAGTAAATCGACTCGGATACAAAATAATACTGACAGCCACATCTCTAGTGAGAGGGAAGACAGGTGATAAAAGGAATAGCAACTGTAGCTTACGTTGAAAGTTGAACGAGCACCTACAACAACAACAACTCAGAATTTCCCCTTCATCGTATGTGTACACTCGGCCTTGACAAGAACCTTTCTACAATATGAAACATGTCCTCGCTACAAGAATTTCTCAACTCCCAGCGCCAGGAAAATAAGGCCAGTGACCCTTGAGGAGTCGGCGTGCTGGTTTAATTTAAACGAAGTTCTTCTATGTAGTGCTAGGTGTCGTGTCGACCTTTGTAAAACAGTATTTTGTTCACTACTAAAATAGTGTTGTTTCCTAACTTGTTTAGTTAACGGCCTTGTGTTTATTAACTATTATACTATCACACATATTCATTTATGGAATCACGTGATGTTTATTTCTCCGTATAAAGAACTTTCACTGTTTAAATATTTTTTATAATATGTTTAGTTGTGAATTATAAGTTAGTGACTACATATCGTGAGTTTCAAGTTAGCTACTACGTGTCGCGAGTAACAAGTTGGTTACTACATGTGTGTTTCACATTAGTTACTACATGTGAATTACAAGTTAGTAAACTAGATATTGCATTTCACTAGTTAGTTAACTAGAAGTTACGAACAAACAAGTTTCCCAAGTTATCACGATCTGGGCCCCATTATGGGTTTTTAGTTAATGGTAAGTTATCTAGAATGTGGAGGAATAAAACTGGTGTTAATTGTAACCACTCGTGACGTACGGTACATCATGTTTATATTCTGTAAGTGGCTACTGGTGACGTACGGTACATCATGTTTATATTCTGTAAGTGGCTACTGGTGACGTACGGTACATCATGTTTATATTCTGTAAGTGACTACTGGTGACGTACGGTACCTCATGTTTGTATTCAGTAAGTGGCTACTGGTGACGTACGGTACATCATGTTTATAATCACTCTGTGGCTACTGGTGACGTACGGTACCTCATGTTTGTATTCAGTAAATGGCCACTGGTGACGTACGGTACATCATGTTTGTATTCAGTAAATGGCTACTGGTGACGTACGGTACATCATGTTTGTATTCAGTAAGTGACTACTGGTGACGTACGGTACATCATGTTTGTATTCAGTAAGTGACTACTGGTGACGTACGGTACGTCATGTTTATATTCTGTAAGTGACTACTGGTGACGTACGGTACATCATGTTTATATTCTGTAAGTGACTACTGGTGACGTACGGTACATCATGTTTGTATTCAGTAAGTGGCTACTGGTGACGTACGGTACCTCATGTTTGTATTCAGTAAATGGCCACTGGTGACGTACGGTACATCATGTTTGTATTCAGTAAGTGACTACTGGTGACGTACGGTACATCATGTTTGTATTCAGTAAGTGGCTACTGGTGACGTACGGTACATCATGTTTATAATCACTCTGTGGCTACTGGTGACGTACGGTACCTCATGTTTGTATTCAGTAAATGGCCACTGGTGACGTACGGTACATCATGTTTGTATTCAGTAAATGGCTACTGGTGACGTACGGTACATCATGTTTGTATTCAGTAAGTGACTACTGGTGACGTACGGTACATCATGTTTGTATTCAGTAAGTGACTACTGGTGACGTACGGTACATCATGTTTATATTCTGTAAGTGACTACTGGTGACGTACGGTACATCATGTTTATATTCAGTAAGTGGCTACTGGTGACGTACGGTACCTCATGTTTGTATTCAGTAAATGGCCACTGGTGACGTACGGTACATCATGTTTGTATTCAGTAAGTGACTACTGGTGACGTACGGTACATCATGTTTGTATTCAGTAAGTGACTACTGGTGACGTACGGTGCATCATGTTTATATTCACTCTGTGGCTACTGGTGACGTACGGTACATCATGTTTATATTCTGTAAGTGACTACTGGTGACGTACGGTACATCATGTTTGTATTCTGTAAGTGGCTACTGGTGACGTACGGTACATCATGTTTGTATTCTGTAAGTGGCTACTGGTGACGTACGGTACATCATGTTTGTATTCTGTAAGTGGCTACTGGTGACGTACGGTACATCATGTTTGTATTCAGTAAGTGACTACTGGTGACGTACGGTGCATCATGTTTATATTCACTCTGTGGCTACTGGTGACGTACGGTACATCATGTTTATATTCACTCTGTGGCTACTGGTGACGTACGGTACATCATGTTTATATTCTGTAAGTGACTACTGGTGACGTACGGTACATCATGTTTGTATTCTGTAAGTGGCTACTGGTGACGTACGGTACATCATGTTTGTATTCTGTAAGTGGCTACTGGTGACGTACGGTACATCATGTTTGTATTCTGTAAGTGGCTACTGGTGACGTACGGTACATCATGTTTGTATTCAGTAAGTGACTACTGGTGACGTACGGTACATCCGATGTTTGTATTCAGTCAGTGGCTACTGGCGACGTACGGTACATCCGATGTTTGTATTCAGTCTGTGGCTACCGGTGACGTACGGCACATCCGATGTTTGTTTTCAGTCAGTGGCTACTCTCATGACATCTTCAGTCACTTTTTCCAGCGGTCAGAGCAACATTTTGGATACCTTCATATGTTCCTGGTGTAGCTTGAGGTCAAGAGGTCAGAGACAACACCAGGTGCGTCAGTCTAGACTTTCACCACTCATTTACTGGAGGTTCCATGGTTTTTTCGATACTGCTGTATGGTAATGAATTATGATACACAGTTTAAACGGTAAAACGAGAAGTAGTTAGTGGAGAATGTCAGATTTGGTATGCAGGACATGACTTTGGTCAGTCTTTCTAGGTCCAAATTTATTACTCTATTTAGTCTGAGTCGTTGTGTTAATAGCAAAGACTTAATATACTGTAGAAGTTACGTCTATTTTAGGCGAAATAAATAAAACTTTCTGTGGTTCCCTTCCACACCTGGAACATTAATGTGTTGTTCAGAACGTATTAAAACCAACTTTCGGATAGCTATGTTGTATATGTATGAAGCATTATAACACCTGGATGAATGGTTGTGTTGTATGAAGCATTATAACACCTGGTTGTGTCAATATTTTTTTTTGTAACACGTTGTTATAGTTGAATCAGTGACTTGTCTATACGTCTTGCCTGACTTCTCTAAATCTCCACGTGGAGCTGGCATTTGTGTGTGTTGTCCTGTATATGTTTTATTGCTCTCGTGCACGAGCTTGACGTCCACTGTACCAGAGGATATGCACGTGCACGCGTCAGTGCTGTAATTCCAAGAAAACTCGCCTTTACAACATCGAATTATCAAAGAAAAGAGAGACCCTTGTTTTCGAGTGAATGTAACTGAGTGTGTGGTATTGGAAGTCACTTTGTAGTACCGGTACTTTTCACTCACACAAAACCGGAATTGGAAGTAACAACACCAGCACTTGACACTCACATGTAACCGGAATAAAATCTATCAAAACCAGTAGTTTTTACTCACGTGGAACCGGAATAAAATATATCAACACCAGTAGTTTTTACTCACGTGGAACCGGAATAAAATATATCAACACCAGTAGTTTTCACTCACGTGGAACCGGTATAAAATATATCAACACCAGTAGTCGGTATAAAATATATCAACACCAGTTTTTTTCACTCACGTGGAACCGGTATAAAATATATCAACACCAGTAGTTTTCACTCACGTGGAACCGGTATAAAATATATCAACACCAGTAGTTTTCACTCACGTGGAACCGGTATAAAATATATCAACACCAGTAGTTTTCACTCACGTGGAACCGGTATAAAATATATCAACACCAGTAGTTTTCACTCACGTGGAACCGGTATAAAATATATCAACACCAGTAGTTTTCACTCACGTGGAACGGTATAAAATATATCAACACCAGTGGTTTTCACTCACGTGGAACGGTATAAAATATATTAACACCAGTAGTTTTCACTCACGTGGAACCGGCATAAAATATATTAACACCAGTAGTTTTCACTCACGTGGAACCGGCATAAAATATATCAACACCAGTAGTTTTCACTCACGTGGAACCGGCATAAAATATATCAACACCAGTAGTTTTCACTCACGTGGAACCGGTATAAAATATATTAACACCAGTAGTTTTCACTCACGTGGAACCGGCATAAAATATATCAACACCAGTAGTTTTCACTCACGTGGAACCGGAATAAAATATATCAACACCAGTAGTTTTCACTCACGTGGAACCGGAATAAAATATATTAACACCAGTAGTTTTCACTCACGTGGAACCGGCATAAAATATATCAACACCAGTAGTTTTTACTCACGTGGAACCGGTATAAAATATATTAACACCAGTAGTTTTCACTCACGTGGAACCGGAATAAAATATATTAACACCAGTAGTTTTCACTCACGTGGAACCGGTATAAAATATATCAACACCAGTAGTTTTCACTCACGTGGAACCGGTATAAAATATATCAACACCAGTAGTTTTCACTCACGTGGAACGGTATAAAATATATTAACACCAGTAGTTTTCACTCACGTGGAACCGGTATAAAATATATTAACACCAGTAGTTTTCGCTCACGTGGAACCGGCATAAAATATATTAACACCAGTAGTTTTTACTCACGTGGAACCGGTATAAAATATATTAACACCAGTAGTTTTCACTCACGTGGAACCGGAATAAAATATATCATCACCAGTAGTTTTCACTCACGTGGAACCGGTATAAAATATATCAACACCAATTTACCTACTAGAGATTATATGGTGAAGCAGTAAAACAAGTGTGTACTCTAGTTTAGTTCAATGATTTAAACAAGTTGCTCTGAATTATTTCAAAATTCGCCGTGTTGTTTAGATTACGCGAGGAAGGAGGTTTTGTGCTGAGAGTTAGGGTAGCTGGCACCGTCTAACGGTTAGAAATGATACCTGGGTAAAATTTATGGCGCTTTTAGTCCTTGACCTCCCCCCCCTCCTTCCCTGTGGTATTTCATTGATTGGTGACTCAAACTGTACTAAAGAGCCTTGAAACCAGTTTCGAACAGAAGGTGTGGTGTATGAAACATGTATGATGTTCCTCCCTCACGGCTTGTGAAAGTAAATATGTGATATCGTCACACAGTCAAGATTTATCGAAGACTTCGTTAGAAACTCCGATGGTAAGATTAGAATAACAACTACACTTATTCTCCGGTTAATTATTTTCAACTAGAACAAGGCGATACAATGTTACGGGCGAAGACGTGATATCTACGTTTATTTTGGAATTACGAGAAACTTTATTGCACGTAATAGAGCAACGTTTTCCAAACATCTCGCGTGCGCCATGTGATCGCATAGTTCGTGTACTTTCATGGAGTTCAAAGAGCAACGTTTTCTAAACACAATTACCAGACAGGCACGTTAGCGGTCAGTAAATTGTTAAATTGTAGCAACTTGTACGAAGCAGTTGTTGTGATCTGAAAGAATCCACGTATATGGTGATAGCCTAATGTTCTTGGAGTAACGTATAAAACAATCTTTCAACATATATTGAATGTACGAGTAATATCTCTGGTGAATGTGCCTCTCTTATTTTGTATATTTCCAGTTCAGTGCCTTCAAGTCTAAACTTGTTTTACAAAACAACATTTTGTTGTATGTTCTGTCTGAACCAGGAAATCAGTATACACAGTTTTGAAGAAGGGGAGATATAATATTGGTTGGAGATATCAGTTGTTATAATGTATGTCGACATTACTGTTGCACTGTTTGTGCACACATTAACTTCAGCTACACTGCTGCTTACAGCAAATGTAAGATCAGTGTAGTGGTAAACTACGTTCTTTAATAGAACATCAAGAGTTAAGTTGTTACCAAGGTTGTCAGATCAGTGTAGTGGTAAACAACTACGTTCTTTAATAGAACATCAAGAGTTATGTTGTTACTAAGGTTGTTAGATCAGTGTCGTGGTAAACAACTACGTTCTTTAATAGAACATCAAGAGTTATGTTGTTACTAAGGTTGTTAGATCAGTGTCGTGGTAAACAACTACGTTCTTTAATAGAACATCAAGAGTTAAGTTGTTACCAAGGTTGTTAGATCAGTGTCGTGGTAAACAACTACGTTCTTTAATAGAACAGTATAGTTACAGTTGTCAGATCAGTGCAGTGGTAAACAACAACGTTCTTTAATAGAACATCAAGAGTTAAGTTGTTACCAAGGTTGTCAGAACAGTGTCGTGGTAAACAACTACGTTCTTTAATAGAACATCAAGAGTTATGTTGTTACTAAGGTTGTTAGATCAGTGTCGTGATAAACAACTACGTTCTTTAATAGGACATCAAGAGTTAAGTTGTTATTAAGGTTGTTAGATCAGTGTCGTGGTAAATAAGTACGTTCTTTAATAGAACATCAAGAGTTAAGTTGTAACTAATGTTGTCAGATCAGTGTAGCGGTAAATAAGTACGTTCTTTAATAGAACATCAAGAGTTAAGTTGTTACCAAGGTTGTCAGATCAGTGTCGTGGTAAACAACTACGTTCTTTAATAGAACATCAAGAGTTAAGTTGTTACCAAGGTTGTCAGATCAGTGTAGCGGTAAATAAGTACGTTCTTCGGTAGACAACTTTGTCAGAAAGTAGTGATAATCAGATAACATATTCTTAATTCTTCAGAGTTGATGTATTTTAAAGTTTTGTTTTACAAAGTATTTTTTCCGATAAATCGTTTCGTCACTAGTTATAGTTTATGCTCTTTTAATAACTCGTAATTTCTGACAGCTTATCTTAAGAATCTGTTTAATCACTTCTTACAGTGCTGCCTATTTGTGAAAGTGTTATCATACCTGGTGTACTTTGTTGTTTTAAATCTCAGTATTGTTTAACTTGGTCTGTTTTTAGGGACAATGTTTCCATGGAAATCTTTAAAATGAACACAGAATGCCAGTTCTTACTGCGACTGTTTTAATCATGTTACAGTTGTAATTTGTTGTATCTTTGTGAAGGTTTATTTTGTATTGTTCACAAAAATATAATGCTAACCTACTCCACGAATTAATTTATTTCTTTAATATTTGGCAAAGGCTGGTTTTTGCTTGTAGACATAACTTCAAAGACAACGGTTCAAAATACATTTAGACTCTCGGTACTGTACTGATATTTTATGTACTCTTCTTTCTGTATACTGCCCGAAATTTCAAGATTCAACATTAAATAAGTTTCAAAATATTGCGTTAACTCTCGCCCTCTATCAGTGAACATCTAAATCAGAATATTAATACTGTATTTCAGAAGAGGCAGTCGTTTGATATCTTAATTCATTTTCCTGATTTTATGGCTAGCCTAGGTTGATTGATGTATGTGGCTTGTTGTTTTTACTGTTTTAGTTCACATTTATGTAAACATGACTTTCTGTTGTATTCTGGTGAAGCTGTTTTATAATCGTATGGTTCTGTTGTATTCTAGTGAAGTCGTGTTGTTACCACAAGGTTCTGTTGTATTTCATTGGAGCCGTTTTGTAATCGTGAGGTTCTGTTGTATTTTAGTGAAGTCGTGTTGTTACCATAAGGTTCTGTTGTATTTCATTGGAGGTGTTTTGTAACTAACATACTACTGTATCCATGACGTTCTGTTGTATTACAGTGAAGTCGTATTGTTACCATAACAAGTTCTGTTGTTTTGTATTGGAGTCATAGTGTAACCATGGTGTCTGTATTATACCACGGTGTTTATGTTATACATTCTCCCATTTTATAAGATTTAATCGTTAGTACCTACCGACCCCCCGCTAGTATAAGTCTACTGATTTACAACACTAAAATTAGGGGTTTGATTCCCCTCGGTGGGCTCGGCAGATATCCCGATGTGGCTTTGCTATAAGAAAACACATACACACTAGTACCTACCGTTTAAATTGTTTTGAAGAACCATATATGAACTTTGTTACATTGGAACAAGTGAATCTTTACAATTGGTATAAAGAGGTTACAATATTTTATAATAATCTCTATTATATTTAATATTATTACCCTACCACATCAGAAAACGTTTCGTTTTGTAAGAAACAGTTTGAATTTTCTCTTATTGACAACATCCGTATACGCCCCCCTTATCTAGTTTCTGAGTGTACACAATTAACAACAGGCCATGTTAAGCCTACACTTCCCGAGATGGATGTATTAGTGTTCATGGTGGCATGTCCATATCCACAATCCCATGGTTTATGGCTCATGTCCCTTTTCTAAACAAAAACGGCGGTTATATGCACCTCTAGTTTGTAAGTTCAAAATTAGGGTTAGTTTTGCGCGAATATCCAAAACAGGCCGTGTGTACTTAAAATTCAGTTGAACATTTATTACCAAAAAGACGAAGAGATACAGCAAAAAGTAAGGCATTAGCTTCGAATTTATATGGCATAAGAGATCGATCAAAAATACCAGTATGATTCAGTTTAACTTCTACCAATAACGTGTTACAAGATACTACGAGTGAAGCTACCGCCCGTACATAGAACTGCCCTTTTGTGTTTGACAGCGTATATTACTTTACACTGTAACGTGGCAACACGTGTAGTTCGTGGTACACTTCCTCGTGGCCTTGTCCTCGTTTTGACTTACAAAAAGTTCTTTGTTCTTTCGAAACTTTTAGTTTTTATGCATTATTTTACCTATTTATCATACTAATTATGTTGTTCAGCTATTTCGAGGAAACTGTTTGCACCGTAGTGTATTAGATGTTTTTGTACGTCCACGCTTGTGTAAACATTTGTTTTCATGTTTTTAAATACATCGTTATTTGTATATGTACTTTTTCACATAATTAGGCTTAACCTTAAAATGTTCCTTATAGTTTTGGACTAACACGACTTATTTTAACTACATATACGTTTCAGAATTTTCTAACCATGTTGACGTAAACTTAACAGATTGAAAATGTAACATGGAATAAGTAACATGTCTGTTGTTACCTGTACTTTAAAATACGCATGTCTGTTGTTACGTGGACTTTAGAACACACTACACGTGTGTTGTTATGTGGACTTTAGAACACACGTCTTGTTACACGGACTTTAGAACACACTACATGTCTGTTGTTACCTGGACTTCAGAACACACTACACGTCTGTTGTTACCTGGACTTTAGGACACACTGCATGTCTGTTGTTACCTGGACTTTAGAACACACGTCTTGTTACACGGACTTTAGAACACACTACATGTCTGTTGTTACCTGGACTTCAGAACACACTACACGTCTGTTGTTACCTGGACTTTAGAACACACTACACGTCTGTTGTTACGTGGACTTTAGAACACACGTCTTGTTACACGGACTTCAGAACACTACATGTCTGTTGTTACCTGGACTTTAGAACACACTACATATCTGTTGTTACCTGTACTTTAGAACACACTACATGTGTGTTGTTACCTGTACTTTAGAACACACTACATGTGTGTTGTTACCTGGACTTTAGAACACACTACATATCTGTTTTTACCTGGACTTTAGAACACACTACACGTCTGTTGTTACGTGGACTTTAGAACACACGTCTTGTTACACGGACTTTAGAACACACTACATGTGTGTTGTTACCTGGACTTTAGAACACACTACACGTCTGTTGTTACCTGGACTTTAGAACACACTACACGTCTGTTGTTACCTGGACTTTAGAACACACTACATGTTTGTTGTTACCTGGACTTTAGAACACACTACATGTTTGTTGTTACCTGGACTTTAGAACACACTACACGTCTGTTGTTACCTGGACTTCAGAACACACTACACTTCTGTTTTTACCTGGACTTTAGAACACACTACACGTCTGTTGTTACGTGGACTTTAGAACACACGTCTTGTTACACGGACTTTAGAACACACTACATGTGTGTTGTTACCTGGACTTTAGAACACACTACACGTCTGTTGTTACCTGGACTTCAGAACACACTACACGTCTGTTGTTACCTGGACTTTAGAACACACTACATGTGTGTTGTTACCTGTACTTTAGAACACACTACACATCTGTTGTTACCTGGACTTTAGAACACACTACACTTCTGTTTTTACCTGGACTTTAGAACACACTACACGTCTGTTGTTACGTGGACTTTAGAACACACGTCTTGTTACACGGACTTTAGAACACACTACATGTGTGTTGTTACCTGGACTTTAGAACACACTACACGTCTGTTGTTACCTGGACTTCAGAACACACTACACGTCTGTTGTTACCTGGACTTTAGAACACACTACACGTCTGTTGTTACCTGTACTTTAGAACAACCTACACGCCTATTGTTACCTGGACTTTAGAACACACTACACTTCTGTTTTTACCTGGACTTTAGAACACACTACACGTCTGTTGTTACCTGGACTTTAGAACACACTACACGTCTGTTGTTACCTGTACTTTAGAACACCCTACATGCCTATTGTTACCTGGACTTTAGAACACACTACACGTCTGTTGTTACCTGGACTTTAGAACACACTACACGTCTGTTGTTACCTGTACTTTAGAACACCCTACACGCCTATTGTTACCTGGACTTTAGAACACACTACATGTCTGTTGTTACGTGGACTTTAGAACACACTACACGTCTGTTGTTACGTGGACTTTAGAACACACGTCTTGTTACACAGACTTTAGAACACACTACATGTCTGTTGTTACGTAAACTTTAGAACACACTACACGCCTCTTGTTATCTGGACTTTGGAACACACTACACGTCTGTTGTTACCTGTACTTTAGAACACACTACACGTCTGTTGTTACCTGGACTTTAGAACACACTACATATCTGTTGTTACCTGGACTTTAGAACACACTAGATGTCTGTTGCTACCTGGACTTTAGAACACACTACACGCCTATTGTTACCTGGAGTTTAGAACACACTACACGTCTGTTGTTACCTGGACTTTGGAACACACAACATATCTGTTGTTACCTGTACTTTAGAACACACTACACGCCTATTGTTACCTGGACTTTACACACTACACGTCTGTTGTTACCTGGACTTTAGAACACACTACACGTCTGTTGTTACCTGGACTTTAGAACACACTACACGTCTGTTGTTACCTGGACTTTAGAACACACTACACGTCTATTGTTACCTGGACTTTACACACTACACGTCTGTTGTTACCTGGACTTTAGAACACACTACACGTCTGTTGTTACCTGGACTTTAGAACACACTACATATCTGTTGTTACCTGGACTTTAGAACACACTAGATGTCTGTTGCTACCTGGACTTTAGAACACACTACACGCCTATTGTTACCTGGAGTTTAGAACACACTACACGTCTGTTGTTACCTGGACTTTGGAACACACTACATATCTGTTGTTACCTGTACTTTAGAACACACTACACGCCTATTGTTACCTGGACTTTACACACTACACGTCTGTTGTTACCTGGACTTTAGAACACACTACACGTCTGTTGTTACCTGTACTTTAGAACACACTACACGTCTGTTGTTACCTGTACTTTAGAACAACCTACACGCCTATTGTTACCTGGACTTTAGAACACACTACACTTCTGTTTTTACCTGGACTTTAGAACACACTACACGTCTGTTGTTACCTGGACTTTAGAACACACTACACGTCTGTTGTTACCTGGACTTTAGAACACACTACACGTCTGTTGTTACCTGTACTTTAGAACACCCTACATGCCTATTGTTACCTGGACTTTAGAACACACTACACGTCTGTTGTTACCTGGACTTTAGAACACACTACACGTCTGTTGTTACCTGTACTTTAGAACACCCTACACGCCTATTGTTACCTGGACTTTAGAACACACTACATGTCTGTTGTTACGTGGACTTTAGAACACACTACACGTCTGTTGTTACGTGGACTTTAGAACACACGTCTTGTTACACAGACTTTAGAACACACTACATGTCTGTTGTTACGTAAACTTTAGAACACACTACACGCCTCTTGTTATCTGGACTTTGGAACACACTACACGTCTGTTGTTACCTGTACTTTAGAACACACTACACGTCTGTTGTTACCTGGACTTTAGAACACACTACATATCTGTTGTTACCTGGACTTTAGAACACACTAGATGTCTGTTGCTACCTGGACTTTAGAACACACTACACGCCTATTGTTACCTGGAGTTTAGAACACACTACACGTCTGTTGTTACCTGGACTTTGGAACACACTACATATCTGTTGTTACCTGTACTTTAGAACACACTACACGCCTATTGTTACCTGGACTTTACACACTACACGTCTGTTGTTACCTGGACTTTAGAACACACTACACGTCTGTTGTTACCTGGACTTTAGAACACACTACACGTCTATTGTTACCTGGACTTTACACACTACACGTCTGTTGTTACCTGGACTTTAGAACACACTACACGTCTGTTGTTACCTGGACTTTAGAACACACTACACGTCTGTTGTTACCTGGACTTTAGAACACACTACATATCTGTTGTTACCTGGACTTTAGAACACACTACACGCCTATTGTTACCTGGAGTTTAGAACACACTACACGTCTGTTGTTACCTGGACTTTGGAACACACTACATATCTGTTGTTACCTGTACTTTAGAACACACTACACGCCTATTGTTACCTGGACTTTACACACTACACGTCTGTTGTTACCTGGACTTTAGAACACACTACACGTCTGTTGTTACCTGTACTTTAGAACACACTACACGTCTGTTGTTACCTGGACTTTAGAACACACTACACGTCTGTTGTTACCTGGACTTTAGAACACACTACACGTCTGTTGTTGCACGGACTTTAGAACACACTACACGTCTGTTGTTACACAAACTTTTAGAACACGTATGTCTGTTGTTACACGAACTTCTATAACTTTACACGTCTGCTGTTACACAAACTTTTAGAACGCGTATGTCTGTTGTTACACGAACGTCTATAATATTACACGTCTGCTGTTACTCGGACTTCTAGAACAATGTATATGTTTGTTGTTTTACTTTGTCTTATCTGCTGCACCACCTCATGGCCACTGTTTTACTTTGTCTTATCTGCTGCACCACCTCATGGCCACTGTTTTACTTATTATTGTCTACTGCACCACATGGTGGACAATGTTCTACTTGGTCTTTTCTACTGTACCACCTGGTTGTCACTGTTCTACTTAGTTTTATCTACTGAACCACCTGGTGGACACGGTTCTACTTAGTTGTATCTACTGTACCACCTGGTGGCGGGTCCGCCATGGCCAGGTGGTTAAGGCACTCGACTCGTAATCCGAGAGTCGTGGGTTCGAATCCCCGTTAAATTAAACACGCTCGCCCTTTCAGCTGTGAGGGCGTTATAAAGTTTCGGTCAATCCCACTATTCGTTGGTAAAAGAGTAATCCAAGAGTTGGCGGTGGATGGTGATGACTAGCTGACTTCCCTTTAGTCTTACACTGCTTAGGGACGGCTAGCGCAGGTAGCCATCGTGTAGCTTTGGGCGAAATTCAAAATAAAGAAACCACCCGGTAGCCAATGTTCTACTTAGTTTTATGTACTGTACTACCTTGTGCAAAATGTTCTTCTTGGTCATATTTGCTGCACCACCTGGTAGCCATTATTCTACTTAGTTTTTTCTACTGCGCCAGCCGGTGGACACTGTTCTACTTAGTTTTATCTACTGCGCCACCTGGTAGTCAGT
Organism: Tachypleus tridentatus; assembly: GCF_004210375.1. NCBI lineage: Eukaryota > Metazoa > Arthropoda > Merostomata > Xiphosura > Limulidae > Tachypleus > Tachypleus tridentatus. The sequence goes on along the minus strand of NC_134834.1, from coordinate 119,409,986 downwards.
GTTGTACTTAGTTTCATCTTCAGTACTACCTGATGGACAATGTTCTACTTAGTCTTATCTACTGCATCATCCGGTGGCCACTGTTGTACTTAGTTTTATCTACTACACCACCTGATGGCCATTGATCTACTTAGTTTTATCTACTGCACTACCCATTAGTCACATTTCTACTTAATCTTATCCGCTGCACCACCTGGTGGCCACTGTTCTACTCGGTCTTCTTATCTGCTGCACCACCTGGTGGCCACTGTTCTACTCGGGCTTCTGATGGTTTTGTGTACGGGTTAAGAACTTGCCCCTTGAACGTTTAATATAAGATTACATAAACAGTATTGTTGAGAATTGAAGAGGATATCGTATTGAACTGAAACGTGAACCCACGTGCTTACTAGAAGTGCGTGGATGGTATTATCTCGAGCCAAAATGTCGGACAAATTAACAGCGTTCCGACCGCTTGAGTTTTTAGCCGCGGTATAACGGATGACAGAACGGCTTTGAGATTTTTCAAGTACAAACTCTTAGCTTATAGCATAATCATCTCTTGACCTATTTGAGATCTGATTATAATTTTGAACTCAGGAGATCAAATCTTTTCATTCGTTGTATTTGACCACACCCAAGGTATCGTAAACTAATTTACTCTGAACCTGTTTAAAATAATTTCAATTTGAGGGTGGGCTGATACAGATTCTGATGAGTAAAAAAAATCATTTCGGATGTACACGCGTCCTACGTTTGTTGGCGATTTACTTGATGTGTGTGAAGTTAAGAAAGAGGTGTCGTAGTTTTGATTTACCATAAAATGTTCTAACATCTGGTAGTACCCAACATTAACTATCATTGTTTTGATTTACCATCGACATAATATAAAATGTTCTAACATCTGGTAGTACCCAACATTAACTATCATTGTTTTGATTTACCATCGACATAATATAAAATGTTCTAACATCTGGTAGTACCCAATATTAACTATCATGGTTTTGATTTACCATCGACATAATATAAAATGTTCTAACATCTGGTAGTACCCAATATTAACTATCATGGTTTTGATTTACCATCGACATAATATAAAATGTTCTAACATCTGGTAGTACCCAATATTAACTATCATGGTTTTGATTTACCATCGACATAATATAAAATGTTCTAACATCTGGTAGTACCCAATATTAACTATCATGGTTTTGATTTACCATCGACATAATATAAAATGTTCTAACATCTGGTAGTACCCAATATTAACTATCATGGTTTTGATTTACCACCGACATAATATAAAATGTTCTAACATCTGGTAGTACCCAATATTAACTATCATGGTTTTGATTTACCATCGACATAATATAAAATGTTCTTACATCTGGTAGTACCCAATATTAGCTATCATGGTTTTGATTTACCACCGACATAATATAAAATGTTCTAACATCTGGTAGTACCCAATATTAACTATCATGGTTTTGATTTACCACCGACATAATATAAAATGTTCTAACATCTGGTAGTACCCAATATTAACTATCATGGTTTTGATTTACCACCGACATAATATAAAATGTTCTAACATTTGGTAGTACCCAATATTAACTATCATGGTTTTGATTTACCATCGACATAATATAAAATGTTCTAACATTTGGTAGTACCCAATATTAGCTATCATGGTTTTGATTTACCACCGACATAATATAAAATGTTCTAACATCTTTTATTACCCAATATTAGCTATCATGGTTTTGATTTACCACAGACATAATATAAAATGTTCTAACATCTTTTAGTACCCAATATCAGCTATCATGGTTTCGATTTACCATCGACATAATATAAAATGTTCTAACATCTGGTAGTACCAAATATTAGCTATCATGGTTTTGATTTACCATCGACATAATATAAAATGTTCTAACATCTGGTAGTACCCAATATTAGCTATCATGGTTTTGATTTACCACCGACATAATATAAAATGTTCTAACATCTGGTAGTACCCAATATTAACTATCATGGTTTTGATTTACCATCGACATAATATAAAATGTTCTAACATCTGGTAGTACCCAATATTAACTATCATGGTTTTGATTTACCATCGACATAATATAAAATGTTCTAACATCTGGTAGTACCCAATATTAACTATCATGGTTTTGATTTACCATCGACATAATATAAAATGTTCTAACATCTGGTAGTACCCAATATTAACTATCATGGTTTTGATTTACCACCGACATAATATAAAATGTTCTAACATCTTTTAGTACCCAATATCAGCTATCATGGTTTCGATTTACCACCGACATAATATAAAATGTTCTAACATTTGGTAGTACCCAATATTAACTATCATGGTTTTGATTTACCATCGACATAATATAAAATGTTCTAACATCTGGTAGTACCCAATATTAACTATCATGGTTTTGATTTACCATCGACATAATATAAAATGTTCTAACATCTGGTAGTACCCAATATTAACTATCATGGTTTTGAGTTACCATCGACATAATATAAAATGTTCTAACATCTGGTAGTACCCAATATTAACTATCATGGTTTTGATTTACCATCGACATAATATAAAATGTTCTAACATCTGGTAGTACCCAATATTAACTATCATGGTTTTGATTTACCACCGACATAATATAAAATGTTCTAACATCTGGTAGTACCCAATATTAACTATCATGGTTTTGATTTACCATCGACATAATATAAAATGTTCTTACATCTGGTAGTACCCAATATTAGCTATCATGGTTTTGATTTACCACCGACATAATATAAAATGTTCTAACATCTAATAGTACCCAATATTAACTATCATGGTTTTGATTTACCACCGACATAATATAAACTGTTCTAACATCTGGTAGTACCCAATATTAACTATCATGGTTTTGATTTACCACCGACATAATATAAAATGTTCTAACATTTGGTAGTACCCAATATTAACTATCATGGTTTTGATTTACCATCGACATAATATAAAATGTTCTAACATTTGGTAGTACCCAATATTAGCTATCATGGTTTTGATTTACCACCGACATAATATAAAATGTTCTAACATCTTTTATTACCCAATATTAGCTATCATGGTTTTGATTTACCACAGACATAATATAAAATGTTCTAACATCTTTTAGTACCCAATATCAGCTATCATGGTTTTGATTTACCATCGACATAATATAAAATGTTCTAACATCTGGTAGTACCAAATATTAGCTATCATGGTTTTGATTTACCATCGACATAATATAAAATGTTCTAACATCTGGTAGTACCCAATATTAGCTATCATGGTTTTGATTTACCACCGACATAATATAAAATGTTCTAACATCTGGTAGTACCCAATATTAACTATCATGGTTTTGATTTACCATCGACATAATATAAAATGTTCTAACATCTGGTAGTACCCAATATTAACTATCATGGTTTTGATTTACCATCGACATAATATAAAATGTTCTAACATCTGGTAGTACCCAATATTAACTATCATGGTTTTGATTTACCATCGACATAATATAAAATGTTCTAACATCTGGTAGTACCCAATATTAACTATCATGGTTTTGATTTACCACCGACATAATATAAAATGTTCTAACATCTTTTAGTACCCAATATTAGCTATCATGGTTTTGATTTACCACCGACATAATATAAAATGTTCTAACATTTGGTAGTACCCAATATTAACTATCATGGTTTTGATTTACCATCGACATAATATAAAATGTTCTAACATCTGGTAGTACCCAATATTAACTATCATGGTTTTGATTTACCATCGACATAATATAAAATGTTCTAACATCTGGTAGTACCCAATATTAACTATCATGGTTTTGATTTACCATCGACATAATATAAAATGTTCTAACATCTGGTAGTACCCAATATTAGCTATCATGGTTTTGATTTACCACCGACATAATATAAAATGTTCTAACATCTGGTAGTACCCAATATTAACTATCATGGTTTTGATTTACCATCGACATAATATAAAATGTTCTAACATCTGGTAGTACCCAATATTAACTATCATGGTTTTGATTTACCATCGACATAATATAAAATGTTCTAACATCTTTTAGTACCCAATATTAGCTATCATGGTTTTGATTTACCACTGACATTATATAAAATGTTCTAACATCTGGTAGTACCCAATATTAACTATCATGGTTTTGATTTACCATCGACATAATATAAAATGTTCTTACATCTGGTAGTACCCAATATTAACTATCATGGTTTTGATTTACCATCGACATAATATAAAATGTTCTTACATCTGGTAGTACCCAATATTAACTATCATGGTTTTGATTTACCATCGACATAATATAAAATGTTCTAACATCTGGTAGTACCCAATATTAACTATCATGGTTTTGATTTACCATCGACATAATATAAAATGTTCTTACATCTGGTAGTACCCAATATTAACTATCATGGTTTTGAGTTACCATCGACATAATATAAAATGTTCTAACATCTGGTAGTACCCAATATTAGCTATCATGGTTTTGATTTACCACCGACATAATATAAAATGTTCTAACATCTGGTAGTACCCAATATTAACTATCATGGTTTTGAGTTACCATCGACATAATATAAAATGTTCTAACATCTGGTAGTACCCAATATTAGCTATCGTGGTTTTGATTTACCACCGACATAATATAAAATGTTCTAACATCTGGTAGTACCCAATATTAACTATCATGGTTTTGAGTTACCATCGACATAATATAAAATGTTCTAACATCTGGTAGTACCCAATATTAGCTATCATGGTTTTGATTTACCACTGACATTATATAAAATGTTCTAACATCTGGTAGTACCCAATATTAACTATCATGGTTTTGATTTACCATCGACATAATATAAAATGTTCTTACATCTGGTAGTACCCAATATTAACTATCATGGTTTTGATTTACCATCGACATAATATAAAATGTTCTAACATCTTTTAGTACCCAATATTAACTATCATGGTTTTGATTTACCATCGACATAATATAAAATGTTCTAACATCTGGTAGTACCCAATATTAACTATCATGGTTTTGATTTACCACCGACATAATATAAAATGTTCTAACATCTGGTAGTACCCAATATTAGCTATCATGGTTTTGATTTACCACTGACATTATATAAAATGTTCTAACATCTGGTAGTACCCAATATTAACTATCATGGTTTTGATTTACCATCGACATAATATAAAATGTTCTTACATCTGGTAGTACCCAATATTAACTATCATGGTTTTGATTTACCATCGACATAATATAAAATGTTCTAACATCTTTTAGTACCCAATATTAACTATCATGGTTTTGATTTACCATCGACATAATATAAAATGTTCTAACATCTGGTAGTACCCAATATTAACTATCATGGTTTTGATTTACCACCGACATAATATAAAATGTTCTAACATCTGGTAGTACCCAATATTAGCTATCATGGTTTTGATTTACCACTGACATTATATAAAATGTTCTAACATCTGGTAGTACCCAATATTAACTATCATGGTTTTGATTTACCATCGACATAATATAAAATGTTCTTACATCTGGTAGTACCCAATATTAACTATCATGGTTTTGATTTACCATCGACATAATATAAAATGTTCTAACATCTTTAGTACCCAATATTAACTATCATGGTTTTGATTTACCATCGACATAATATAAAATGTTCTAACATCTGGTAGTACCCAATATTAACTATCATGGTTTTGATTTACCATCGACATAATATAAAATGTTCTAACATCTGGTAGTACCCAATATTAACTATCATGGTTTTGATTTACCACCGACATAATATAAAATGTTCTAACATCTGGTAGTACCCAATATTAACTATCATGGTTTTGATTTACCACCGACATAATATAAAATGTTCTAACATCTGGTAGTACCCAATATTAACTATCATGGTTTTGATTTACCCTCGACATAATATAAAATGTTCTAACATCTTTTAGTATCCAATATTAACTATCATGGTTTTGATTTACCACCGACATAATATAAAATGTTCTAACATCTGGTAGTACCCAATATTAACTATCATGGTTTTGATTTACCATCGACATAATATAAAATGTTCTAACATCTGGTAGTACCCAATATTAACTATCATGGTTTTGATTTACCATCGACATAATATAAAATGTTCTAACATCTTTTAGTACCCAATATTAGCTATCATGGTTTTGATTTACCACTGACATTATATAAAATGTTCTAACATCTGGTAGTACCCAATATTAACTATCATGGTTTTGATTTACCATCGACATAATATAAAATGTTCTTACATCTGGTAGTACCCAATATTAACTATCATGGTTTTGATTTACCATCGACATAATATAAAATGTTCTTACATCTGGTAGTACCCAATATTAACTATCATGGTTTTGATTTACCATCGACATAATATAAAATGTTCTAACATCTGGTAGTACCCAATATTAACTATCATGGTTTTGATTTACCATCGACATAATATAAAATGTTCTTACATCTGGTAGTACCCAATATTAACTATCATGGTTTTGAGTTACCATCGACATAATATAAAATGTTCTAACATCTGGTAGTACCCAATATTAGCTATCATGGTTTTGATTTACCACCGACATAATATAAAATGTTCTAACATCTGGTAGTACCCAATATTAACTATCATGGTTTTGAGTTACCATCGACATAATATAAAATGTTCTAACATCTGGTAGTACCCAATATTAGCTATCGTGGTTTTGATTTACCACCGACATAATATAAAATGTTCTAACATCTGGTAGTACCCAATATTAACTATCATGGTTTTGAGTTACCATCGACATAATATAAAATGTTCTAACATCTTTTAGTACCCAATATTAACTATCATGGTTTTGATTTACCATCGACATAATATAAAATGTTCTAACATCTGGTAGTACCCAATATTAACTATCATGGTTTTGATTTACCACCGACATAATATAAAATGTTCTAACATCTGGTAGTACCCAATATTAGCTATCATGGTTTTGATTTACCACTGACATTATATAAAATGTTCTAACATCTGGTAGTACCCAATATTAACTATCATGGTTTTGATTTACCATCGACATAATATAAAATGTTCTTACATCTGGTAGTACCCAATATTAACTATCATGGTTTTGATTTACCATCGACATAATATAAAATGTTCTAACATCTTTTAGTACCAAATATTAACTATCATGGTTTTGATTTACCATCGACATAATATAAAATGTTCTAACATCTGGTAGTACCCAATATTAACTATCATGGTTTTGATTTACCACCGACATAATATAAAATGTTCTAACATCTGGTAGTACCCAATATTAGCTATCATGGTTTTGATTTACCACTGACATTATATAAAATGTTCTAACATCTGGTAGTACCCAATATTAACTATCATGGTTTTGATTTACCATCGACATAATATAAAATGTTCTTACATCTGGTAGTACCCAATATTAACTATCATGGTTTTGATTTACCATCGACATAATATAAAATGTTCTAACATCTTTTAGTACCCAATATTAACTATCATGGTTTTGATTTACCATCGACATAATATAAAATGTTCTAACATCTGGTAGTACCCAATATTAACTATCATGGTTTTGATTTACCATCGACATAATATAAAATGTTCTAACATCTGGTAGTACCCAATATTAACTATCATGGTTTTGATTTACCACCGACATAATATAAAATGTTCTAACATCTGGTAGTACCCAATATTAACTATCATGGTTTTGATTTACCACCGACATAATATAAAATGTTCTAACATCTGGTAGTACCCAATATTAACTATCATGGTTTTGATTTACCCTCGACATAATATAAAATGTTCTAACATCTTTTAGTATCCAATATTAACTATCATGGTTTTGATTTACCACCGACATAATATAAAATGTTCTAACATCTGGTAGTACCCAATATTAACTATCATGGTTTTGATTTACCATCGACATAATATAAAATGTTCTAACATCTGGTAGTACCCAATACTAACTATCATGGTTTTGATTTACCATCGACATAATATAAAATGTTCTAACATCTGGTAGTACCCAATATTAACTATCATGGTTTTGATTTACCATCGACATAATATAAATTGTTCTTACACATGGTAGTACGTAATATTAACCATCCGGGTTCGCATCACTGTCGCGCCAAACATGCTTGCCCTTTCAGCCGTGGGGGCATTATAATGTAACGGTCAATCCCACTATTCGATGGTAAAAGAGTAGCCCAAGAGTTGGCGGTGGGTGGTGATGACTAGCTGCCTTCCCTCTAGTCTTACACTGCTAAATCAGGGACGGCTAGCACAGATATCTCTCGAGTAGCTTTGTGCGAAATTCAAAAAACAAACAAAGAAACAATAATATATTAACCATCGCAGTTTTCCAGTTCTTAGTTTTAGCGTATTTGTTTGCTGTTATTGAAATGTTTACTTAAGTGTTGTGTATTACTAAAAACTACTGCTCTTGTTGTGAGTTTACACAGAAAAGTGATGTGGGGTGATACTAGTTGAAATCGCTTATCTGTGTTTACTCTTATCGGTTGATCGTTGGTAGACACTCAAACGTTTCATCTCTTACCACGTGACTGATTTTTTTTTATTCGGGTAGCTACCCCAAGCGGTGATGAATACTAGATCGCTCCCTAGCGGCTTAATAAATCAACTCGTGAGAATATTGTTGCTACTGACTAATTTTAATATATCAGTAATACAATAACACGATTAAACGTGACACATGGTCTTTAGTAATTCTTGTGTCCACACAAAGCATGGTCTTTAGTAATTATTGTGTCCACATGAAGCATGGTTTTAGTAATTCTTGTGTCCACACAAAGCATGGTCTTTAGTAATTATTGTGTCCACATGAAGCATGGTTTTAGTAATTCTTGTGTCCACATAGATTACATTCATCTAAGGTTTGTCAACAAGCAGATAAGATTGTTTCAACTAACAACAATTTTTCTGTTAGTTAAACAAGCACTTCCCTGTTGGTTTTTAGTCATGTTCTCTTTAGTTGATAAAAAGTTCCAGTTATTTAATAAACAGACATTAGTTACTAAATGGAGAAGTTTCTGTTGATTATTAAACAGACAGTTTCCCATTATTTAATAAACAGACTAATTTCTGTTAGCTTTTAAACAGACTAGTTGCCATTATTCAATAAACAGACCAGTTTTCGTTATTTAATAAACACACTATATATATATATAAGGATTGATGTGAGCCATGTTATGGACTATGATAAAATATTTTACTCACATGTTTAAATATTTAACGAATCATAATTTGAATAGAAACTGAAGAACATGGATTTTAAACAGTTAGCAACAATGGTACAATCGATATAAGTGTAAGAGGAACAGTGGGAAGTGTAAGACTGTTGCTGAAACCTGATGGATAAACACTTGATATCTAGTGTTCACACTGACCAACAGAAAGTAAGGTCACAGAAGAAGGACAGGCTTTCAGAGTTAGTTGTTTTATATCTAACCATGAAACTGAAGCTTCCCTTAAAACAGAAGTTTTTGTGGGTACATACTACAATGTTCATAGAATTGTTGTTATTGAATTTAATGTAATATTCCATTAGTTCCTGCATTTATCCACTTTATGGTTTTAGAACTGGATACCAGACCAAAATAACTGACCACTTCCTCAGTGGCTATCATGAAACAAGGTTTCAGTTTTCTTTATCTTAAGCTGAACACCAGACCACAGCAATTGTTTTTTTACTTATTGATTGTTGTAGATTTATAATTGTTATGATTTCTCAAATGACCATAGATTGTATCATTGGTGTTGCTTCATCAGCGTATTACATTGGTGCTGTTCATAATGTGTTTGTGTTATACCAGCCTTACTAGTGTTTTTGTGTGTCATTTCTACCTGTTGTATGTGTGTGTGTCATTTATACTTGTTGAGTCTGTATGTCTCTGAATGCTAGAAATATATGTTCTGACATTGTCTTATTAGTTGGAGCTGATAAGGTGGAAATAATTAGTATTGCCATGTGAACATATATTATGTAAATATATGTTTCACCATTCCACACGAACACATTTTAATATTGTGTATGAACATGACCAGTTCAGATAATTCCAGTTCTAACACTTAATATTTTCTAATATCCAGTTTTTCCTTTCTGGGAACTATTGTAGAATAACATTGTCCAGCATGTGAAGAGGAAATTTCATTTAAAAGACATGAACTAATTTATCTTAAGTTTCATCAAAGTTTTTTCACAGTACAGGATGAAGTTGTTTAATGGAATGAAGCCTACGTTTTGTTTCGTTAAAAGTAAACAGTTTGTTACATTGTTAAGAACATATGAATGATAATGTGAAACTGAAGAACAGTTTGCATGATGCTTGTAGTGAAGGATTTTCTCTTTAGGCCGATGCGTCCCTTCAGATGGCACAACGAGACTTCTGTAGAGCATCTTTAGAGTATGTGTTCCAGTTACAAGAAGTACAGGAAAGAAAGAAGTTTGAATTTGTAGAAATAGTGAGTGTGTATGTTTTATATCCATAAGTGGAGCAGTGTGAGTTGGAATGGATGTATTATACAATGTACATAATGGTTAGTAGGGTTACAACTCTAACAAAGTAGATACTCCTGGCACTTATTCTTTGTTTCAGTTTTCTAGAAATAAGTAACACAAATGTATTTTTTGGAATGATATTAACACTTTAAGATAATTGTAATATTTTGCATTTTAATAACATAACAATAATTTTCAAAAGTAGTGATAAAATACTTATTTCAACATAGTGTTCATGTGTTTAAGTACAAAAGTAGTGATAAAATACTTATTTCAACATAGTGTTCATGTGTTTAAGTACAAAAGTAGTGATAAAATACTTATTTCAACATAGTGTTCATGTGTTTAAGCACAAAAGTAGTGATAAAATACTTATTTCAACATAGTGTTCATGTGTTTAAGTACAAAAGTAGTGATAAAATACTTATTTCAACATAGTGTTCATGTGTTTAAGCACAAAAGTAGTGATAAAATACTTATTTCAACATAGTGTTCATGTGTTTAAGTACAAAAGTAGTGATAAAATACTTATTTCAACATAGTGTTCATGTGTTTAAGTACAAAAGTAGTGATAAAATACTTATTTCAACATAGTGTTCATGTGTTTAAGTACAAAAGTAGTGATAAAATACTTATTTCAACATAGTGTTCATGTGTTTAAGTACAAAAGTAGTGATAAAATACTTATTTCAACATAGTGTTCATGTGTTTAAGTACAAAAGTAGTGATAAAATACTTATTTCAACATAGTGTTCATGTGTTTAAGTAAAATGACTTGTAATAAACTGGTTGTTAAATTTCACAAAAATGTGGAAGTTAAACGACGTGAAATAAACTAAAACAAAAATCATTTTCGTTACATAATCTTGAGAAATGAAATTAATATTATAATTAATTTAATATTAGGTGTAAGGAACTCTTATGTATTGATTAACTATGGATGAAAATATACTGTTATGTATTGTTTAACTTGATGTAAAGTACTGTTATGTATTGTTTAATTTAATCTAAAGTACTGTTAGGTTTGTTTAACTTGATGTAAAATAGTGTTAGGTTTGTTTAACTTTATGCAAAGTACTGTTATCTATTGTTTAACTTGAGGTAAAGTATTGTTATGTTTTGTTTAACTTGATCTAAGGTACTGTTAGGTTTGTTTAACTTGATGTAAAGTACTGTTATGTATTGTTTAATTTGACCCAAGGTACTGTTAGGTATGTACTTAACTTTGGATGTTAAGTACTGTTACATATTTTTAAAATTGGAATGTAGAATTATGATTAATTAAAAGTTATTGTTTGTGATTAATATTTTGAAACAATGACTTCTTAAAAGTGTCTTATTTTGTTTGAACAGATTCTTAGTTTCATGTATGGCTGGTTGACATTCTATCATCAAGGTAAGGATTCAGTTACTTTTGTTTTTTAATACTCAAGGTTACTGTATAGTTAAACTGTTTTCTGAACATTGTATTATATAAATCAGGGTCTCAGTATTGTTGATATGTGATATAGATTTTATTGTTGATATGTGATATAGATTTTATTGTTGTTAAGTTGTTAATGTCCTGTCATGAAGGCATTTGTTTTATTGTTGTTAAGCTGTTAATGTTTTATCATCAAAATACAGATTTTTTGGTGGCTAAGTTGTTAATTTTGTTGTTAAAGTACAGGTTATGTTATTGTTCATTGGTTACTGTTCTGTCTTCAAAGTACAGTATTTATTATTGTTCTGTGATCGAAGTACAGGTTTTATTGTTGTTGAGTTGTTAATGTTCTGTCTTCAAAGTACAGGTTATATTATTGCTTAGTTCTTAATGTTCTGTCATTGAAGTACAGGTTTTATTGTTGTTAATGTTCTGTTAGCAAAGTATAGGTTTTATTATTATGCTGTTAATGTTCTGTCATGATGGTATTGGTTTTATTATTATGCTGTTAATGTTCTGTCATGAAGGTATTGGTTTTATTGTTATGTTATTATTGTTCTGTCATGAAGGTATTGGTTTTATTGTTATGTTATTATTGTTCTGTCATGAAGGTATTGGTTTTACTATTGTTATGTTGTTAATGTCTTGTCATGAAGGTATTGGTTTTATTATGATGTTGTTAATGTCTGGTCATGAAGGTATTGGTTTTAATGTTATGTTATTAATGTTCTGTTATGAAGGTACTTGTTTTACTATTGTTATACTGTTAATATCTTTTCATGATGGTATTGGTTTTATTGTTGTGCTGTTAATGTTTTGTCATGAAGGTATTGGTTTTACTATTGTTATGTTGTTAATGTCTTGTCATGAAGGTATTGGTTTTATTATGATGTTGTTAATGTCTGGTCATGAAGGTATTGGTTTTAATGTTATGTTATTAATGTTCTGTTATGAAGGTACTTGTTTTACTATTGTTATACTGTTAATATCTTTCATGATGGTATTGGTTTTATTGTTGTGCTGTTAATGTTTTGTCATGAAGGTATTGGTTTTATTATTGGTAAGTAAATGTTTTGTCATGAAGGTATTGGTTTTATTGTTACGTTATTAATGCTCTGTCACGAAGGTATTGGTTTTATTACTGTTCAGTTTTTAATGTTCTGTTATGAAGGTACTGGTTTTACTATTGTTATATTGTTAATATTTTGTGGTGATGGTATTGGTTTTATTATTGTTATGCTTTTAATATCTTGTCATGAAGGTGTTGGTTTTATTATTATGTTGTTAATGTCTAGTGATAAAGGTATTGGTTTTATTATTATGCTGTTAATGTCTGGTCATGAAGGTATTGGTTTTATTGTTATGTTATTAATGCTCTGTCATGAAGGTATTGGTTTTATTATTATTTTCTTAATGTTGTGTCTGAAAGTATTGGTTTTATTATTATGTTGTTAATGTTCTGTCATGAAGGTATTGGTTTTATTATTGTTATGTTGTTAATGTCTTGTCACAAAGGTATTGGTTTTATTATTATGTTATTGTCTAGTCATGAAGGTATTGGTTTTATATTTATGTTATTAATGCTCTGTCATGAAGGTATTGGTTTTATTACTGTTCAATGTTTGATGTTCTCTTATGAAGGTACTGGTTTTACTATTGTTATATTGTTAATAGCTTGTCACGAAGGTATTGGTTTTATTATTGGTAAGTTCTTAATGTTCTGTTATGAAGGTATTGGTTTTATTGTTATGCTGTTATTTTCTGTCACAAAGGTATTGGTTTTATTATTGGTGAGTTCTTAATGTTCTGTTATGAAGGTATTGGTTTTATTGTTATGCTGTTATTTCTGTCACAAAGGTATTGGTTTTATTATTGGTAAGTTTTTAATGTTGTGTCCTGAAAGTGTTGGTTTTATTATTGTTATGTTGTTAATAGCTTGTCATGATGGTATTGGTTTTATTGTTATGCTGTTATGTTCTGTCACGAAGGTATTGGTTTTATTATTGGTAAGTTCTTAATGTTCTGTTATGAAGGTATTGGTTTTATTGTTATGCTGTTATTTTCTGTCACAAAGGTATTGGTTTTATTATTGGTGAGTTCTTAATGTTCTGTTATGAAGGTATTGGTTTTATTGTTATGCTGTTATTTTCTGTCACAAAGGTATTGGTTTTATTATTGGTGAGTTCTTAATGTTCTGTTATGAAGGTATTAGTTTTATTGTTATGCTGTTATTTTCTGTCACAAAGGTATTGGTTTTATTATTGGTAAGTTCTTAATGTTGTGTCCTGAAAGTGTTGGTTTTATTATTGTTATGTTGTTAATGTCTTGTCATGAAGGTATTGGTTTTATTACTGTTCAGTTGTTAATGTTCTGTTATGAAAGTATTGGTTTTATTATTGTTATATTGTTAATGTTCTGTTATGAAGGTATTGATTTTATTATTGTTATGTTAATGTCTTTTCATTAAGGCTTTATTGTTGATTTGTTAATGTTGTGTCGTGAAAGTAGAGGTTTTATTATTGTTATATTGTTAATGTTTTGTCGTCAACGTTGAGGTTATATTATTCTAGTGCTTTGGTTTTAATTTTCAGTTCCCATGTTCTCATCTTTTAATGATTTGTGTAACTCTAGAAGTTGTCGTGTAATGTGGGTCCTCCTGTAATGGAAATATGTTATTTTTTTGATGGTCTTTATTTATTGGTGCTTGAAAACAGAATTCACACACTTTAAAACAAGGTTTAAGTACAGCTTATTGGTAAGATCACTGTACTTTGCTTTAAATTTATATTTATTTTTTTAGGACATGAAGTAGCCAAAGATTTCAAGTCTTTCATGACAGATTTGCAGATACGATTACAGAGAGTAAGTATTAGAAATAAAAACAGAAGTTAAGTCTTTATTAGTGATTTGCCATATCATTAAGATACTCACCTGTGTTTTATCCTTCCAATTAGTGGTTTATATCTTATCTTTTCAATGGAGTGTTTATAGAATATATTTAATATGACGTGTTTCGTAAATTAGTTTTGTTTGGTTGTTTATAAGCACAAAGTCAATCAATAGGCTCTGCTTATCCTAGGTATTGAAACCTATTGTTTAGCATTGTAGGCTTAAGAATTGTTGTTGATCCCCTGGGGGAAGCCTTTATATACGTGTGTGTGTGTCCATGGTTGCATGTATGTATATATTTGCTGATCGAAATAGGTTCAGATTAGTTGTGATACAGTTAAAAATACTCCATCTTATTGAGAATGTTAAGGTGTGGCAGGGCCCGATGTTTATGGTGCTCAACTAGGAATTAGAGGGTGGTAGGTTTGATTACTGTCACAAAGCACTCTCACCTTTTCAGTCATGGGACTGTTTTAATGTGATGGTCAGTCCCAATATTCATTGATGAAAGAGAAACCCAAGGAACAGTGACATGTGGTATTTAATGTGTGTCTTTCCGAAAGTCTTGCTTCAATATTAAGGATGGCCAGTGCATATAGCTTTTGACTACTTTTGAATGAAATAATTATAGGAAAGAGTTTGTTTTATTATGTTTTTAAATATATTGATAGATAACTTTACTGTGAATTAGTTAAATAATAGATGGTGTGTGTAATAAAGAATGGCTCACAAGACTCAGTATTTATTAATACAGCTAGAAATTTGTAAGAGGATGTTGACGGAAGGTTGTCTGTTTTAATATTTGAATTTATGTTTCAGACAAGAGACAATTATGATGCCACCACCTGTGAAACGTCTCAGTTAAAGCTTCGAATGCTGGAGGTAGGATTATTATGTGTAGGGTGTACTGTTTAATAAATAAAGTTTCCTTCACTTACAGTGAATGATCTTAACTCAAATGTCACATGAGAACTGTTTTCATGGGCCAAGACTGATACATGTCAATATTATTTTCTTTTATGAAATGGCCACAAAAAACTGTTATCGTGTCCAAGTGACACATATGGAGTGACTAAATAAGAACCATTTTCATGTCGAAGTGACACATATGGAGTGACTAAATAAGAACCATTTTCATGTTCAAGTGACACATATGGAGTGACTAAATAAGAACCATTTTCATGTCCAAGTGACACATATGGAGTAACTAAATGAGAACTGTTTTCATGTTCAAGTGACACATATGGAGTAACTAAATGAGAACTGTTTTCATGTTCAAGTGACACATATGGAGTGGCCACACGAGAACTATTTTCATGTCCAAGTGGCACATATGGAGTGACCACACGAGAAACATTTTCATGTCCAAGTGACACGCATGGAGTGACCACATGTGAACTGTTTTCATGTCCAACTGAGACATTTTGAGTAGCCTTATGAGAATCATTTTCATGTTCAAGTGACACATATGGAGTGGCCATGAGAGAACAGTTTTCATGTCCGAGTAACATGTATGGAGTGGCCACATGAGAACTTTTTTCAAGGACCCTGATTGATATATTAATTAATTTTTGTATGTGGTGTACATTTATTTATAATGTTAAAACTTGAAGAATCAAGATTCTTGGTTTTGTCTTTACAGAATTGATTTTATATTAGTTTGAAGTGAATGTTACTTAGAGATCAATAAGTCATGCTCACTAAACCTGACTGTGCATGGTATGAAACATTTACAAATAATTCAATCTTTTGTTTGTAGTGTGCCACTTGAATACATGTGTATAAATTATACACATGTGTAACTGGTAGTTGTAAAAACATTTTGCAAAATATCCAACATACTGAAGTTGTGAATTAAGGAAGTTAGTTGAATAGCCAAAACATGCTAACTTTGAAACCATTTTTTATATGTAGGTTGGAATGTAGTGTCTAATGTATTCAGTGATTTCTATGTAGAATTGAAGTTGATGCTTGCCTGATCTTTTTGTATATAGTTTAGTTGTTGCTTAATGTATGACCTTTTCCAGGTTTTCTATGTAGGCTGTGATTTATTACCTAATATTCTCCAGGTTTTATATGTAGGCTGTGATTTTTACCTGACAGTCTCCAGGTTTTGTATATAGGTTTTATATGTATACCAGGAATTTGTGTCTGATCTTTTCTACAAAAACACCAAAAAATGTTTGTGTAAACATTGGAATGTCATTAGAACCTAAAGTATGTGTGTTACTTTGGTTTTTTTGTGTAAACATCGGAATGTCATTAGAACCTAAAGTATGTGTGTTACTTTGGTTTTTGTGTGTAAACATTGGAATGTCATTAGAACCTAAAGTATGTGTGTTTGGTTTTTGTGCTTAAACATTGGAATGTCATTAGAACATAAATAATGTGTGTTACTTTGGTTTTTGTGTGTAAACATTGGAATGTCATTAGAACCTAAAGTATGTGTGTTTGGTTTTGTGCTTAAACATTGAATGTCATTAGAACCTAAAGTATGTGTGTTACTTTGGTTTTTGTGCTTAAACATTGGAATGTCATTAGAACCTAAAGTATGTGTGTTACTTTGGTTTTTGTGCTTAAACATTGGAATGTCATTAGAACATACATTATGTGTGTTACTTTGGTTTATCTGTAAGTGCTAGTGCATGAATTTTCTGTTTCTAGAAATACCAAGATCCTGGTTCCCTCAACAAAATGTATACTAGACAGGGTTATTTATTCCTCATGGAAAAGAGTAAGTCCAATGAGAAATATTGTGATACTATATGATGGTATGATATGCTAAAAACATTTAGTTTGTCATAGTGTGGTACAACTACACAGGTGCAGATTAAGGCAGGGACTGTAGCCCTATGCTAGAGCTAAAAAAAACAAACCTGTCACGAGGTTTAGATCTTTTGAACCTTAGCCTTTAGCCACAATTATATGCTTAGTGAAAAAAGGTTAGCTTCACATTCATCTGCTCCTTAATCTGCCTCTGCATGTACATGCATATTTTGTGGGAGATATTGATATGAAGTAACTTAAATAATGAATGTATTAGGAAACATAATTCATGTTTTAAAACAGTAATGAATTCCTTCTATTTTGTATCATGTAGTAGTTAAAATCACTTTCCTTGTATAAAGAAATGAGTGTAACTAAATTATATAGGTAAGGTAAGTAATCTATAAAAAATGTTTTAAATTTACACAGTTATAAAACTCTATAATAACTTAGCAATTTTTCAATTTAAGTTAATAAACTTCAAGTATAGAAAAGTTTTCTTGTATTAAATATGTGTAAATTTTACACTTGTAATTATAAGTTGTTAATTATAAGAATGAGGTTCTTACCTGTAAGGTATGTTACTTCCACAAAGTGTGAGGTTCTTACCTGTAAGGTATGTTACTTCTATAAAGTGTGAGGTTCTTACCCGTAAGGTGCGTTACTTCTTTAAAGTGTGAGGTTCTTACCCGTGAGGTACATTACTTCTGTAAAGTGTGAGGTTGTTACCCGTAAGGTACGGTACTTCTATAAAGTGTGAGGTTCTTACCCGTAAGGTACATTACTTCTATAAAGTGTGAGGTTGTTACCCGTAAGGTACGGTACTTCTATAAAGTGTGAGGTTCTTACCCGTAAGGTACTTTACTTCTATAAAGTGTGAGGCTCTTACTCGTAAGGTACGTTACTTCTATAAAGTGTGAGGTTGTTACCCGTAAGGTACGTTACTTCTATTAAGTGTGATGTTCTTACCGTAAGGTATGTTACTTCTATGAAGTGTGAGGTTTTTAAATCAAAGGTATATACAACAATATGTGTTTGTTATTATGATTTAACACTGTCAACAGAGGCACTGGGGACCACATGGAATAAACAGTTTTGTCAGTATCAAAAAGGAAACAGAAAATTTACAATGATTCCTTACTCACAAACAACAGGGAAAATAGTAAGTTTACTTATATGTATTGTTGTGTATTGTTCATTTAGAAAACAAAATTGCTGGAAAATTTTTCTTGTAAAATTTGAAAATATATGTAAGACCCAAGATATGGCCAGTCTGAGATAATGGTGGTGGTGTACTGTGAATATCTGTATTTAACATTATCTGTAGCATCTGTTACAGATTATGAGAAATGATTACTAATTTACTGAGGTAATGGTGGTGTACTGTGAATATCTGTATTTAACATTATCTGTAGCATCTGTTACAGATTATGAGAAATGATTACTAATTTACTGAGGTAATGGTGGTGTACTGTGAATATCTGTATTTAACATTATCTGTAGCATCTGTTACAGATTATGAGAAATGATTACTAATTTACTGAGGTATTCCTGGTGATGGTGTACTGTGAATATCTGTATTTAACATTATCTGTAGCATCTGTTACAGATTATGAGAAATGATTACTAATTTACTTCTGATCAAAACAAGTTTCTTATTAAGGTCAGAAATAAAAGTTTACTGTGTAATCACCATAACTAATTAAATATGATGTTCATATTGTAGGAAGGATTACCTTTTAGTGTTGGGTTACATCACTATAAGCAACACTGTGGGCACTTGTTCTTGTTTAAAAAATGTAGTAAACATATAAAAAATACACATGGACATGTATTATCTCCTTAAATTAACCTGAAAAAAGTAAATCAAAGGAGGTTTGATACTTAGTTTTACTAAAACTGTCAATATATTCAGAAATCTGTTCTTGTTTGAACATCATCTAATGTAGAGATTAGAAACCTGAAGTACATGGTTTCCTAAAAACATGTTATGTGTAAACATAGTAAATACATTGTAAATAACAATATATCATAATTAACAATATTAACAACATATCATAATTAACAATATTAACAACATATCATAATTAACAATATTAACAACATATCATAATTGACAATATTAACAATATATTATAATTGACAATATTAACAATGCATTATAATTAAGAACATGCTTTTCATGCTGAAAATAGAATATGTCAAATTTGTTCTAATTATGTCTTTAATATAATCTTTTTTACAATACATTGTCATATAACTAGGTTACTTTTCTGGGTTATATATTTACAGAGATTTTAATTTTATTTCACTATGTTCTCTTTTTTAAACATTTCTGTTTTTATATGACTTGATGTTCGATACACCTGACTTCTACTACATGAGATACACCTGGCCTGCTTTACTGTTATAGTTTAGAAAGAACACAAAATGTTAACAACATTCAACTTGTCTGGATCTTGTTATAGTTTAGAAAGTACACAAAATGTTAACAAAATTCAACTTGTCTGGATCTTATTATAGTTTAGAAAGTACACAAAATGTTAACAAAATTCAACTTGTCTGGATCTTGTTATAGTTTAGAAAGAACACAAAATGTTAACAACATTCAACTTGTCTGGATCTTGTTATAGTTTAGTTAACAACATTCAACTTGTCTGGATCTTGTTATAGTTTAGAAAGTACACAAAATGTTAACAAAATTCAACTTGTCTGGTTCTTGTTATAGTTTAGAAAGTACACAAAATGTTAACAAAATTCAACTTGTCTGGACCTTGTTATAGTTTAGAAAGTACACAAAATGTTAACAAAATTCAACTTGTCTGGATCTTGTTATAGTTTAGAAAGAACACAAAATGTTAACATTCAACTTGTCTGGATCTTGTTATAGTTTAGAAAGTACACAAAATGTTAACAACATTCAACTTGTCTGGATCTTGTTATAGTTTAGAAAGTACACAAAATGTTAACAAAATTCAACTTGTCTGGACCTTGTTATAGTTTAGAAAGTACACAAAATGTTAACAAAATTCAACTTGTCTGGATCTTGTTATAGTTTAGAAAGAACACAAAATGTTAACATTCAACTTGTCTGGATCTTGTTATAGTTTAGAAAGTACACAAAATGTTAACAACATTCAACTTGTCTGGATCTTGTTATAGTTTAGAAAGTACACAAAATGTTAACAACATTCAACTTGTCTGGATCTTGTTATAGTTTAGAAAAAACACAAAATGTTAACAACATTCAACTTGTCTGGATCTTGTTATAGTTTAGAAAGTACACAAAATGTTAACAAAATTCAACTTGTCTGGATCTTGTTATAGTTTAGAAAGTACACAAAATGATAACAAAATTCAACTTGTCTGGATCTTGTTATAGTTTAGAAAGTACACAAAATGTTAACAAAATTCAACTTGTCTTGATCTTGTTATAGTTTAGAAAGTACACAAAATGTTAACAAAATTCACGTTGTCTGGTTTTTGTTTTAGTTTTTATGTATAACATTACTAGTGGATAATCCTTTGTCATGGTGCCTGAGAATTTGATATTTTTATTCTTTGTTATAGTCAACAACAGACACACTGATAGTAAAGGAATGTACAAGGTGAGTTTATTTTCTGTTTGTTTACACATTATAAATGTAATCGTTTTCATGTTGATTGAACAGTCACATGAATCATCACTTCTGCTTATTAGTTCATTACGGTTATACTCAACCTGTACTTACTTCAATAGTGATAGGAATTGTTTTGTAATTAGAGTAGCAAGTCTTTTGTCTATAGAAAGTACTGTAGACAACAGTTCAGAAAAGTTGTTACTCTGAATACAGATGATCTGGTGAGGAGCTGAAAAAATGTAGTAATTAGAGAAAAAGGCTTAGGAAAGTTTGCTACCATAAAGACAGGTGAATGGTGTCTTGGAATTGGTGTATTAAATAAACTTAAATTTAATATGTTAAGTAAGCTTGGACTTGGTATATTGTGTAAACTTTGGTGTGTACCTTTTCTGGTATATTAAGTACACTGTGGCTTGGACCTGGTACATTAAGGAAACTTTGACTTGGATCTAGTACATTAAGTGAAATGCAGCTTGAACCTGGTATTTTAAGTACACTGTGGCTTGGACCTGGCACATTAAGTAAATTTAGTCTGGAGTGCATGTGTAGGTAAAGTGTATTTTAGTCTTGATGTCTAACAAAGTTTAACTTAAACTCGGTGTGTAAACCCGTTTGTGATGAGCTTGGTAGAGATTACATGAGATTGTTTACACATTGGCATGTTAAGTATTTATACTGTAACTTTTAATGTTTCATGTGTATCTTCACAAAATTTGGTAGACTTTTAGTAAAGATCACAAATATTTTGTACACAGAAAATCAATTTTTTATTAAAGATTTGTTTGTGAAAATATTGTGTCTGTTTTGTGACTAGTCTGAGTGCGAGGTGAATTTCATGCTACTATTAAAAATCTGTGCTTCATTCCAAAAATCTCAACTATTATTTGTGTAATATCTAAAAGCTTATAAATATATTACAGTGTTTGTTTTCAGTAAAACTGTGCATCTTTTCTGTTATTTTACTTATGGTAGATCTATAAAAGGTTGGTCAATTTGACCAATTTTGTAACCACAAAAAATTGAAATAATGCTAAATTGCCATTTTCTTCTACCTAAAGTGCCTTCAAATTGTAACATGAAACTACATTTGTTTATCATAAGTAATTATAGATTTGTGTCAGTATACATCTCTTTATACATTTTAATTTTCTTTATTGCCCTTTGAACCAAGTCTGACTGTTCTTTACACCATCATAATTTGTAACGTTGACTTGTTGAACATGGGGCTCAAATTCTGATATCCACAAACTACTCTCTGCATGCCTTATGAAATATTTTTATTATATATATTTATTTTATTTTATTTTATGTAATCTAACTTTAACTAACCTAAAGAGATACTAAATACTGCATTTTACATACTTTCATAGTAATAAATAAACATGGAAATAAAGTAATAAGGTACCCACCCAAGTCTTTTTTATTTTGCTGTTGAAGACACTTAACCTTACTTTGTTTGTGCTAATGGTAGTAATGCACTAAATATTTTTTTATTTAATTAAATAATCCACCAAATAACATAGAATAATAACCATTTATAAAGCAGCCAACTGTCATTATTTTTCTGGCTTTCTACCTCTGTAGCAAAATTGTTGCAAATTCATCTAAGCTAGTTGGTATCTTTCCCAACAGAAGAAATTGACAATTGTTTTCTCAGAAAACAGTGTAATATAATACATTAGATGAAAAGTGTGGTTTACTATTGGTTTTATATATATAGCACAGAAGTAATAGTAATAGAGAACAATTTGTAAATCCTGAAAAAAGGATGTGACAAACGAGACTGGTAAGAGAGATTTGATTTTCTGTGTGAAAAATTTGTAATCAAACAAGATTGAAAGCTATAAAAATTGTAGTTTGTCTGAACAATGACAATTTTATTGTGAGTAATTCACATGTTTCATACTTATTGGAGGGGTAGAAAATCAAACAGAGAAGAGGAGAAAATGTCATGTTTCTCACAACAGGTGAAATTCAGGATTTTGAAAATATTGCCTTTTAAAATTAAGATATTAAAATGTACATACTGTTAAAATATTGTTTATTAGTCATACCTTTGTGTTAAACTTATTAGTTTAACACAAACAAAAAGTTTAAATTTTGAATATAACTAAAACTGTGGCATGCCCAGTTAGACACACTTGTTACAAAAGGGTTAAGTGTGCCTTTATACATTTTGAGATTTTACTACATTTCTGTGAACAGTTGACTACAAAGGAATTTTCCTTGCTTTTACTTAATTTGTTGACAGATTTAGCAGCTCTTAAAGATGTAGATTTTCTTCTATTGCATACTTGTCACTTTGATTTGATTTTGTTGTATTATGTAATGTTAACAAACCGAATTATGATGTGTTTTATCTGTTGCAGATGTTTTAATAACTTACATTGTGTGTAAATCTGCATTTTCGTTTTGTATTTTGTATCGAATACTGTTTTTTCTTGCATACGATAAAAACTGAATTAATAAAAATTAACACTAAATTTGAGCTTTGTTATTGTAACGTACACTGTACTATAAATAATTTTGTTTTTATTGTACTCACCAGGCGGATGAGTGAATCGATCGACAAAAGGTTTTGTTTTGACGTTGTGCCGCAAGACCGACCATCTTCATTAACGTACCAGGCACTGTCTGAAGAAGATAGAAGGTTATGGTTAGATGCAATGGATGGGAAAGAACCTGTAATTATATCTGATATCTCTTGTATATGTGTTGTTTTGTTGTGGTAATTCTGTTTGTCAGTTGGAAAGAACCTGTATATATATCTGATATCTCTTGTATATGTGTTGTTTTGTTGTGGTAATTCTGTTTGTCAGTTGGAAAGAACCTGTAAATATATCTGATATCTCTTGTATATGTGTTGTTTTGTTGTGGTAATTCTGTTTGTCAGTTGGAAAGAACCTGTAAATATATCTGATATCTCTTGTATATGTGTTGTTTTGTTGTGGTAATTCTGTTTGCCAGTTGGAAAGAACCTGTAATTATATCTGATGTCTATCATATACGTGTCTTTATGATATTATGTTTCTGTTTGCAGTTGAAAGAACCTGTAGATATATTTGATGTCTATCATATACGTGTCTTTATGATATTATGTTTCTCTTTCTCAGTTGAAAGAACCTGTAGATATATTTGATGTCTATCATATATGTGTCTTTATGATATTATGTTTTTGTTTGTAGATTGAAAGAACCTGTAGATATATTTGATGTCTATCATATATGTGTCTTTATGATATTATGTTTTTGTTTGTAGATTGAAAGAACCTGTAGATATATTTGATGTCTATCATATACGTGTCTTTATGATATTATGTTTCTGTTTCTCAGTTGAAAGAACCTGTAGATATATTTGATGTCTATCATATGTGTCTTAATGGTGTTATGTTTTTGTTCGGTGGTTGAAATAACCGATAAGTATATTTGACGTCTATCATATGCGTGTCTTTATATGTTTCTGTTTGTCGGTTGAAAGAACCTGTAACAGTATTTGATGTCTGTCATATGTGTGTCTTTATGATATGTTTCTGTCCCCTGTTTCTGCCTGTAAGACTAAAAGTAAATACATATACGTATTTATTAAGAACAGTGAAATAATGAATTCCAATTAAAATGAAACATTGCTGTAATACTTTTCTAACTGTTGCATCTCATTGTTACATTTGTTTTTCATGAAAGATTCTTCTTATGTTATTGATAGTTTGAAAAAGTTTCCCTTACCTTTTTTATGGGGCAGGAAGTTTAATGGTGTTTAATAGAACTTTACACTTGTTATGAGAGTTACAAATAAACTTTAATAGAAATGTATCATACTGTATTAAGTACAGTAATTATCAGATGTGATAATATGGATTCATTTTTTTCAATTTTTTACAGTCTGTAACTTGTTATATTTCCTATGCATTAACAACGTTATTAGATTATTAGTTATAACAATGTTGGTGGTTTTTCTAGGTCTTTAAATTTTATATCTGTATAATGTTTAAAAGTGAGTTCGCATTATGCTTTTTGCAACAATAAATTACAAGTTACACATTAGAGCAAAGAAATAAGGAGTAGATTTATTCAATAACTTACACAAAATGGTAAAATATTAATGAGAAAGTCTACATAATAAATTAGAACTATAATTAACATAAAGTATAAATCTACATAATAAATTAGAACTATAATTAACATCAAGTATAAAGTCTACATAATAAATTAGAACTATAATTAACATGAAGTATAAATCTACATAATAAATTAGAAC
Organism: Tachypleus tridentatus; assembly: GCF_004210375.1. NCBI lineage: Eukaryota > Metazoa > Arthropoda > Merostomata > Xiphosura > Limulidae > Tachypleus > Tachypleus tridentatus. The sequence goes on along the minus strand of NC_134834.1, from coordinate 119,384,332 downwards.
TATAATTAACATAAAGTATAAAGTCTACATAATAAATTAGAACTATAATTAACATAAAGTATAAATCTACATAATAAATTAGAACTATAATTAACATCAAGTATAAAGTCTACATAATAAATTAGAACTATAATTAACATCAAGTATAAAGTCTACATAATAAATTAGAACTATAATTAACATCAAGTATAAAGTCTACATAATAAATTAGAACTATAATTAACATCAAGTATAAAGTCTACACAATAAATTAGAACTATAATTAACATCAAGTATAAAGTCTACATAATAAATTAGAACTATAATTAACATCAAGTATAAAGTCTACACAATAAATTATGAATTAACAGTTGTTGTGTTTTTTAACAAAAAGTAACTTAAACTGTTGTTCACAAATAATGTTTAGTTGACCAAAATTGTAATATTTTCATCTTCAGATATAATAAGGTTTATTGTGATTGGAATTTGTTCTAGATTCTGGAGCTGTATATAGTTTAGTTGTTAGCTGAAGGTTCATGATTTACATTCAGTTGATCTGTATCGTCTGCTGCACACTCTTGTCTCTTATTAGAATGATGATCAAACCTCATTTGATGGTGAATGCTGTCAGTCCAAAGTTACTGACGACTGGTGCAGATAACCCTTGTGTTCTTTTATTCCAAACTTCAGAATACCTAAATTCACAGTAACTCTATTAATTACATAACTGAAAATCTCTGATTTGGTTTATTGTCAATATAAAATAATGCAATTTCCAATTCACTGAAGTTTTGGTAAACTTGACCAGAAATGTTTATAGTTGTATTTATGATTAATATGTCTGTTTTGTTTCACTTCTCTGTAGACTTACTCACAGCTGGGAAAGGTCACTAAACAAGAAGATTGTGAGTAGCATTTTCTATGACTGGTGTCTCCATCTCGAACAGAATCTGTAAAAATGTTTAAAAAATATTATCTTGGTCACCAAAAAAGATAAAAATTAAAATAACCTATTTTAATATATTTACTCACAAGTCAATAATATAATGGCATTTTCTTCTCACAGAATAATTTCTGTTTATGAATTTATTATTTACTTGGAACACAAAGTAAATTCTTTAGATAACTTATATTATTAATTCTGAATTATTCCTTATAGCAAAACACCATCTTCTGAAACTTCTTTTATTGGTGTTTTAAAAGTTCACCTAGCCATGTCTGAAAACTTATTATTAAATATTTAGTATTTTTTTTTAGTGTTTAAATTGAGTATCACAATAGTGTACAGAACTGACTGACATGTACAATGTTGTATGATATAAACAAGTATGTAAATATTTGTTTAATGTTTCTGGTTTGTAGATATTCTTGATGAGGTAGGCTTCAGCTTTGTGAAGAAGTGTATAGAAGTAGTTGAGAAAAGAGGTCTGCAGGACCAGGGAATTTATCGAGTGGTGGGAGTCAACTCTAAGGTGGTACGACTCTCTAAGCTGGCTCTTGGTAAATACATTGCATCTTTAAATAAATGTTTCTTTTGTTAAACATAAAACATTTTCAAAAATTAGGTTTTCAACAAAAATTATGGATCTAATAAAATCTGAAAAGTTGTTAAACATTTATTTGTATAAAAGGACAGTTTTTTCATCTAATTAAATTTTTTATTCATAGATAAAAAACGAAGTGGTAATATCAACTTGGATGATCCTGAAGAGTGGGAAGTGAAGACCATTACAAGTGCACTAAAAAACTACTTCAGGTATTAGATTACTGATTCAGAGTAGTGAAAAACTGCTCCAGGTGTTAGATTACTGATTCAGAGTAGTGAAAAACTGCTCCAGGTATTAGATTACTGATTCAGAGTTGTGGAAACTATTTCAGATATTTAATTATTGATTCAGAGTAGTGAAAAACTGCTCCAGGTATTAGATTACTGATTCAGAGTTGTGGAAACTGCTTCAGGTATTAGATTACTGATTTAGAGTTGTGGAAACTGCTTCAGATATTTAATTATTGATTTAGAGTTGTGGAAACTGCTTCAGATATTTAATTATTGATTCAGAGTAGTGGAAAAATGCTTCAGATATTTAATTATTGATTCAAAGAAGTGGAAAACTGTTTCAGGTATTAGATTACTGATTCAGAGTAGTGAAAAACTGTTTCAGGAATTAGATTCTTGATTCAGAGTAGTGAAAAACTGTTTCAGGAATTAGATTCTTGATTCAGAGTAGGGAAAAACTGCTTCAGGTATTAGATTACTGATTCAGAGTAGTGAAAAACTGCTTCAGGTATTAGATTACTGATTCAGAGTATTGATTACTGTTTCAGGTAATAGATTACTGATTCAGAGTAGTGAAAAACTATTTCAGGAATTAGATTCTTGATTCAGAGTAGGGAAAAACTGCTTCAGGTATTAGATTACTGATTCAGAGTAGTGAAAAACTGCTTCCGGTATTAGATTACTGATTCAGAGTAGTGGAAACTGCTTCAGGTATTAGATTACTGATTCAGAGTAGTGAAAAACTGCTTCATGTAGTAGATTACTCACCTGTGTTTTATGGTTGTTTTTCTGTTCATACTTTGATTTATATTGTAGTTTTCTTGTTTCTTCCAGTTTTGTTATTTATCTCTCTCTTTATTCATAGGAACCTCACGGAACCATTGATGACCTATAAGTTGCACAACCTCTTTATTAACGCTGCTAGTAAGTTTCAACTGAAATATGAAAAAAATCTTGACCGTAAAATAGTTGTGATGTGTTTTTTTTATTGATTAATAATCATCAAATCAGTTTTTATGATATAATTTTCCATCTTTATGTATAGTAAAATTTAAATGAGAAAATATTTTCTCTGAATGTCTTGAATTTAAGCATATGTTTTAGAAATGATCAAATAAAGTTAATTATAAACACAGTTTAATACCGTTCATTGCTATGTTCTCTCCACTTAATATGGTCTTGGATAAACAGAAATTTTCATATTTTGGGTTCTGTTGTTTTGTTATTGTTGGGAACCAATATGGATGTGTATGCATATGTATATATATATTAGTTTGTTATAACCTACAAATAAGCCAAAACAGAAATAAAGTTAAAAATGCTGCATTAATTAAAAAGATCCCAGGTTACAAGCTATTGTGTAGGATATAGAATGTACCCTAGGTTTTGGAGGTGGCTGAATAAGTAGGACCCATATTGTGCTGAGGATGCACTGTCTTATCAGTCTTAACCTCTATTCATCAGTGTCACATAAAGAAATGAAATAAAAGAGTAGCAGTAGATATAAAGCCCACACGACCCATATCTAGATCACCCTTCACTGTCTGTAGACAGTTATGGGAGGGTGACTGCTCTCCAAATTAAAGAAAGAAAAAATAAATTGAAAAATAAAAATAAGGGAAAAGTAAGAAGAATAAGGAGCTACCATTTGTGGGAAGTAAGTTGAAACTTAGCTCTTGAAGTTAGCATTACAGCCCTCATTATGTTAGAAAGGCACTAATTAGTAGCCATGTAAACGAATTATACTAGTATCAAGAGTCCCATTCAATTATCTAAATAAACTAGTATAGCACCCAACCACCACCCATTTATTAAGCCTACTATTATGCTTGTGTGGCAAGGTGTACATTGTACATCCACATAAAGTAGTGCCATGTTGTTAAATGATGTTATTCATAACTAAAAATAGTTATTAGAAATGTTTAGTAAAATTTCTCTAATTTTTATTTCTTTATACTTATTTAATACATTATTATATTTGTTACAGAATAGTTTAATAATTTATTTAAAGTTTCTTTATTAAATCCATTAACTGTTAATGTTTGTTTCAGTATTTCAACATCATTAATAATATATTGTAATTTATTACGTACATTAAAATATCTGAATAACTGCAAAGTTATAATACTTATAACAAAAGGATATGGTACATTATTATTAAAAGAGGATAAACCATAAATTGGAAAAACAAAATATTTTCTTTTATCACAGATATTTACAATGATATCCTTATCAATTAATCTAATTTCTAAATTTAAATTATGTATTTCTGTACTAGATATTGAAGTATTTTCAATTTCTAATTATGCTGGATAAATACTGTTAGTAACATTATTTATTTCAGGATTATTTATACTAATTAAATCATCTATGTATCTGTAAGTTAAGGTAAAAATATTTGGATTTGAGGTGTTTTCAATAAATATATTCTCATAAAGATATAAATTTGCTATACAACTAGAATAGCTAGTTCTCATCGGAACTCCTATTACTTGTTTAAAAACCTGATTATTGAAAATTATAAAATTATTTTTACTTTTCAGTTTTTTTTTCTTCTTTACTTCAGAGATCAGTCACCTTCCCACAACTGTCTGCAGGCAGTGAAGGGTGATAGAGATGTGGGATGTTGTGGGCGTGAGCACCCACATCTCACTCTCTTCATTTCTATTTTAAATCTGTTGCTACTCTTTATTTTATTGCTTTATGTGAGACTGGTAATTGGAGGTGAAGACTGATAGAGTGTATCCCCACTGCAATGTGGATCCTACTTTATCAGTCACCTCCAAAACCTACGGTACATTTTGTATCCCACAATATATGTTGTACCTTGGGGTCTTTTTAATTAGTCCAGCAATTTGGGGTATTATTTTTTAAATTTATTTTTGTTGCAGTGTCATTTTAGGTTATAACAAACTAATATAATTAGTCAAAGGTTTGAATTTGCTGTTTATAATGCAGTTCTTTCCTTTGATTTTGTTTATCTAACTTTATCAGTACTAATTTTCTCTAACATGTATATGTACATGTTTATAATAGGAGAATATCTGTGATGTAATGTTTAAAACCTATAACAGATAATTATGTTAAAAATAAATGATTCAGTATGATTCTCTTCTACCATGTTTGAACAGAGCAAGAAAACAAAGGTCAGAGGGTTAACGACATACACTTACTGGTCTATAACCTTCCAAAAACAAACAAAGATATGTTGGAACTACTGATCTCACATCTGTATCGGTAAGATAACAGCTGTTGATTGTGAGATACAATTACATCTGTGAAGTAATCAAGTGTTTTACGTGTTTCATATATATATATATATGTGTGTGTGTCATTTAACAAGTATGCTTTTCTTAAATATGAAAAAGAATATATTATTTCATAAAATGTGTTGTTTATTTTCCCAAAAGGAGGGCCAAAGACATCTAGATGTGGTTAATTGTTTTAACCAGTTACACTGCTATAGAATAGTGTGCTGCCTGTCAGTAAATACTAAAATGACAAGTATACACATTCTATGCAATAATGCATTGTTTGTTAGATGTCAACAACTATACACATTGTATGTAATAGTGCATTGTTTGTTAGATGTCAACAAGTATACACATTGTATGTAATAGTGCATTGTTTGTTAGATGTCAACAAGTATACACACTGTATGTAATAGTGCATTGTTTGTTAGATGTCAACAAGTATAGACATTGTATGTAATAGTGCATTGTTTGTTAGATGTCAACAAGTATTCACACAGTATGTAATAGTGCATTGTTTATTAGATGTCAACAAGTATACACACAGTATGTAATAGTGCATTGTTTATTAGATGTCAACAAGTATACACATTGTATGTAATAGTGCATTGTTTGTTAGATGTCAACAAGTATACACACTGTATGTAATAGTGCATTGTTTGTTAGATGTCAACAAGTATAGACATTGTATGTAATAGTGCATTGTTTGTTAGATGTCAACAAGTATTCACACAGTATGTAATAGTGCATTGTTTATTAGATGTCAACAAGTATACACATTGTATGTAATAGTGCATTGTTTGTTAGATGTCAACTAGTATACACATTGTATGTAATAGTGCATTGTTTGTTAGATGTCAACAAGTATACACACTGTATGTAATAGTGCATTGTTTGTTAGATGTCAACAAGTATACACACTGTATGCAATAATGCATTGTTTGTTAGATGTCAACTAGTATACACATTGTATGTAATAGTGCATTGTTTGTTAGATGTCAACAAGTATACACACTGTATGTAATAGTGCATTGTTTGTTAGATGTCAACAAGTATACACATTGTATGTAATAGCGCATTGTTTGTTAGATGTCAACAAGTATACACACTGTATGTAATAGTGCATTGTTTGTTAGATGTCAACAAGTATACACACTGTATGTAACAGTGCATTGTTTGTTAGATGTCAACAAGTATACACACTGTATAAATAGTGCATTGTTTGTTAGATGTCAACAAGTATACACATTGTATGTAACAGTGCATTGTTTGTTAGATGTCAACAAGTATACACACTGTATAAATAGTGCATTGTTTGTTAGATGTCAACAAGTATACACACTGTATAAATAGTGCATTGTTTGTTAGATGTCAACAAGTATACACACTGTATAAATAGTGCATTGTTTGTTAGATGTCAACAAGTATACACACTGTATAAATAGTGCATTGTTTGTTAGATGTCAACAAGTATACACACTGTATAAATAGTGCATTGTTTGTTAGATGTCAACTAGTATACACATTGTATGTAATAGTGCATTGTTTGTTAGATGTCAACAAGTATACACACTGTATGTAATAGTGCATTGTTTGTTAGATGTCAACAAGTATACACACTGTATGTAATAGTGCATTGTTTGTTAGATGTCAACAAGTATACACATTGTATGTAATAGCGCATTGTTTGTTAGATGTCAACAAGTATACACATTGTATAAATAGTGCATTGTTTGTTAGATGTCAACAAGTATACACACTGTATAAATAGTGCATTGTTTGTTAGATGTCAACAAGTATACACACTGTATGTAATAGTGCATTGTTTGTTAGATGTCAACAAGTATACACACTGTATGTAATAGTGCATTGTTTGTTAGATGTCAACAAGTGTACATACTGTATGTAATAGTGCATTGTTTGTTAGATGTCAACAAGTATACACACAGTATGTAATAGTGCATTGTTTGTTAGATGTCAACAAGTATACACACTGTATAAATAGTGCATTGTTTGTTAGATGTCAACAAGTATACACATTGTATAAATAGTGCATTGTTTGTTAGATGTCAACAAGTATACACACTATAAATAGTGCATTGTTTGTTAGATGTCAACAAGTATACACACTGTATGTAATAGTGCATTGTTTGTTAGATGTCAACAAGTATACACACTGTATGTAATAGTGCATTGTTTGTTAGATGTCAACAAGTGTACATACTGTATGTAATAGTGCATTGTTTGTTAGATGTCAACAAGTATACACACAGTATGTAATAGTGCATTGTTTGTTAGATGTCAACAAGTATACATACTGTATGTAATAGTGCATTGTTTGTTAGATGTCAACAAGTATACACATTGTATGTAATAGTGCATTGTTTGTTAGATGTCAACAAGTATACACACTGTATGTAATAGTGCATTGTTTGTTAGATGTCAACAAGTATACACACTGTATGTAATAGTGCATTGTTTGTTAGATGTCAACAAGTATACATACTGTATGTAATAGTGCATTGTTTGTTAGATGTCAACAAGTATACATACTGTATGTAATAGTGCATTGTTTGTTAGATGTCAACAAGTATACACACAGTATGTAATAGTGCATTGTTTGTTAGATGTCAACAAGTATACACACTGTATGTAATAGTGCATTGTTTGTTAGATGTCAACAAGTGTACATACTGTATGTAATAGTGCATTGTTTGTTAGATGTCAACAAGTATACACACAGTATGTAATAGTGCATTGTTTGTTAGATGTCAACAAGTATACACACTGTATGTAATAGTGCATTGTTTGTTAGATGTCAACAAGTATACATACTGTATGTAATAGTGCATTGTTTGTTAGATGTCAACAAGTGTACATACTGTATGTAATAGTGCATTGTTTGTTAGATGTCAACAAGTATACACACAGTATGTAATAGTGCATTGTTTGTTAGATGTCAACAAGTATACACACTGTATAAATAGTGCATTGTTTGTTAGATGTCAACAAGTATACACATTGTATAAATAGTGCATTGTTTGTTAGATGTCAACAAGTATACACACTGTATAAATAGTGCATTGTTTGTTAGATGTCAACAAGTATACACACTGTATGTAATAGTGCATTGTTTGTTAGATGTCAACAAGTATACACACTGTATGTAATGGTGCATTGTTTGTTAGATGTCAACAAGTATACATACTGTATGTAATAGTGCATTGTTTGTTAGATGTCAACAAGTATACACACTGTATGTAATAGTGCATTGTTTGTTAGATGTCAACAAGTATACATACTGTATGTAATAGTGCATTGTTTGTTAGATGTCAACAAGTATACATACAGTATGTAATAGTGCATTGTTTGTTAGATGTCAACAAGTATACACACTGTATGTAATAGTGCATTGTTTGTTAGATGTCAACAAGTATGCACACTGTATGTAATAGTGCATTGTTTGTTAGATGTCAACAAGTATACACACTGTATGTAATAGTGCATTGTTTGTTAGATGTCAACAAGTATACACACAGTATGTAATAGTGCATTGTTTGTTAGATGTCAACAAGTATACATACTGTATGTAATAGTGCATTGTTTGTTAGATGTCAACAAGTATACACACTGTATGTAATAGTGCATTGTTTGTCAGATGTCAACAAGTATACACATTGTATGTAATAGTGCATTGTTTGTTAGATGTCAACAAGTATACACACTGTATGTAATAGTGCATTGTTTGTTAGATGTCAACAAGTATACACACTGTATGTAATAGTGCATTGTTTGTTAGATGTCAACAAGTATACACACTGTATGTAATAGTGCATTGTTTGTTAGATGTCAACAAGTATACACATTGTATGTAATAGTGCATTGTTTGTTAGATGTCAACAAGTATACACACTGTATGTAATAGTGCATTGTTTGTTAGATGTCAACAAGTATACACACTGTATGTAATAGTGCATTGTTTGTTAGATGTCAACAAGTATACACACTGTATGTAATAGTGCATTGTTTGTTAGATGTCAACAAGTATACACACTGTATGTAATAGTGCATTGTTTGTCAGATGTCAACAAGTATACACACTGTATGTAATAGTGCATTGTTTGTTAGATGTCAACAAGTATACATACTGTATGTAATAGTGCATTGTTTGTTAGATGTCAACAAGTATACATACAGTATGTAATAGTGCATTGTTTGTTAGATGTCAACAAGTATACACACTGTATGTAATAGTGCATTGTTTGTTAGATGTCAACAAGTATGCACACTGTATGTAATAGTGCATTGTTTGTTAGATGTCAACAAGTATACACACTGTATGTAATAGTGCATTGTTTGTTAGATGTCAACAAGTATACACACAGTATGTAATAGTGCATTGTTTGTTAGATGTCAACAAGTATACATACTGTATGTAATAGTGCATTGTTTGTTAGATGTCAACAAGTATACACACTGTATGTAATAGTGCATTGTTTGTCAGATGTCAACAAGTATACACATTGTATGTAATAGTGCATTGTTTGTTAGATGTCAACTAGTATACATTCTGTATGTAATAGTGCATTGTTTGTTAGATGTCAACAAGTATACACACTGTATGTAATAGTGCATTGTTTGTTGGATTTCAGTGAACAGATATATAATATATTAAATAATGATATATACGTATTGAAATTACATTATTCACAACTAAATATAATTGTGAGCAATTTTTTTATAAATTTTTTCAATATTTATTTAATATGTTCTTATTTTTATCACAAAAAGTTCAATAGTTTTATTTAAAGTTTCTTTATTAAATCCATTAAAAATTAATATTCATGTTAGTATTTGAACATTAATAATAAAATACTGTGGTTTATTACAAAATCTAAATGATTATAACAGTAGAATGTGGTACATTAGTATTAAAAGAGAATAAATCATATATTGGAAAGTTAAACATCAGTAGTGAGAGGTTTGGATTTATTGTTTTTAACACAGTCCTTGTAAATCTTTTTTTATTATTTTACTTGAATGTATTTATTAATATTCTGTGTATGTGTGTATATATATTAAACAACAGAGAACACCATTGTGAAGATATTTATAAAATATTAACAAGTAGATATTATAATTTGTAGGATGTTTGTTAATAAATATATATCGTGTAATGAAGCTTGTTGTTTATAACGTATCCAGAAGTATAGTTTATTTAATAAAGTTTGTCATCTGTATTATATACCCCTTGAGGTGGATTCCTGTATGTGGTGAGGGGACCTCTGAGAGGAAGATCTGTAATTTCAGTTTACCTCCTCTGGGATCTGAACATTCACCCACGTGTTTAATGTATGTGGTATCTTATAGAAAGGGAGGAGAGATTCTTGGTGGTTGAGCGGTGTCATTCATGGTGAGTTTATGTTGATGGCACTTCCTAACATACCTTTGGACTTTAATTCCTGTAGACAAATGTCTCACTCAAGGTCAGTTGGCTGATTCAATTTAGGCTGGGATCAGCTAATTACTGGTGTTGTAGGTGAGTGTTTGACATCTACACCAAAACATAGTGTTCTCCTGAATTTGAAAGCTTCTGGAGATATACCAGTTAAAGGTACTTCCCAAGCTTCTGGAGATGTAACAGTTGAAGGTACTTCCCAAGCTTCTGGAGATGTACCAGTTGAAGGTACTTCCCAAGCTTCTGGAGATGTACCAGTTGAAGGTACTTCCCAAGCTACATTGAGTTCGTACCAGGGAGAGGAATTTACAAAACGTTCCCAAGCTGATGATTCTTACCTTTTTGTTCCAGTCAAGTGGTTTCTGGTGTGTGATGTAAAAATGGAATTATGCTGCCTACCAACATTCTCATCCTGATGTTCACATCACTATGTCTACCTGCTACTGTCAAGGTAGGTTATCTGAACTGTAAGGGTCAGTTTTATGTTCCTAATCTTCTTGGGTGTTTCCATACTAGCAGTTCAGACATTCTTTGATATATGCTCGTTATGGTGCCAAAACCCATGACATTCATGAGCGTGTTTCAATCGCCCTCACTATGTCAGTTATGGTGGTTTCCACCTCTCTTACTTTCAATCTTGCCCTAAATGGGTGGCAAAGAAAAAGGTACAACATTTACATATTTTAAACATCATTTCTTACCCTGAGAGTTGGAAGTTGTTGTCCCCTGTTTCACCTTGGATATTTCACTACTATAGTGTAGATCATTTTCAGTACCTCCATCATTTTTTTTCCACACCATGTAAAGTGTCTTTTGCCCCTGTGGAATGCCAGAGTTGGCAAATTCACATCCATTCAAGTCTCTGTTCCTACTACTGTTTCAATGACTGCTTGTGTCTATCTCCTTTATCCCTGAGGCCCCTTGGTGTTGATTCCTGTATGTGGTGAGGGACTTCCCAAGGAAAGTTCTGTTCTTTCAGTTTACCTCCTTTGGGATCTGAACATCCACCCACGTGTTTGCTATGTGTGGCGATCTGTGAAGGGGAGGAGAGGATCCTGGTGGTTGAGGGGTCCAACCCTAACACACCACTTTGGCCTTGAAATCCTGTAGATGGGTGACCTTGGGGTAGCTCCTCTTGGGTCATTCGGCTGGTCCACTTAAGCTAGAGTCAAACAGTGTTGGATGTTCTCATCAGGTGTTGTGGACATTATATTTGATGCTGGTGTTTGGGTATAGTACTCACAAAACCCTGGCGTTGCTGCAGTGTCTTTGTTTGGCATTGTAGTGAGTCACCTCATAGGGCTACATGGTGAGTGGGGTCAGTGGGCACCAAAATTTCCTTTTTTTATTATGGATCCCCGAAATAAAAACTTAAATAAAATAGTGAAAAACAATTCATAAGTAAATGACCATGTCTTGAAGATTCTGAGCAATGATCTTCAACATTTGTAACACATGTACCTCATTTACTTATACTAAATTCTCTTTCAGACAAACCTTTAGGGCAAATGTCTCCCTTTTTCATTCAGAAGGGACTAGACTCACTAGAGGAACTTGCTGGCTCTCCAAAGTCAGTAAAGAAGCTTTGATCTGGTGACATATTGGTGGAAGCATCCACATTTCAACACAGTGAACTCCTCGTGCATTCAAAGGAAATTGGGGATATATCTATTGAGGTTACACCTCATGCTACTTTGAATTCATCACAAGGAGTTATTGTTGAGAGGAATTTGAAGAACATTCCCAAGTCAGAGATTCTCGCTGGTTTCTTCATTCAAGGAGTTTCTGCAGAGAGGCGATCTCCACAAGCAAAGATGGAATTACAATGCTGACCAATGTCTTCATTCTGACATTTACATCACCACGTCCGCCTACCACCATCAAGGCTGGTTATCTTAATTGTAGGGTACAGCCATACATTTCAAATCCTCTCTGATGTTTCCAGTGTCAGTGGTTTAGTCATTCAAAGATGTCATGTCTGGGTTCCTTGATGTGTGCTCATTGCAGTGTCAAGGATCAGTTGGACCTGATGATGTACATTATGAAATGCTGCACCATCTATCTCCTGCTTCTCTTGCTATTCTTCTGATTGTTTTTAACCAGATCTGTCAGGAGAATGTTATTCCTGATGCCTGGCACCAGGCTGTTGTCCTGCCTTTTTCTTAGCCTGGGAAGGATCCTCAAATTCCCTCAAACTACCGTGCAATTGCTTTGACTAGCTGTCTCTGTAAGATGTTAGAGAGGATGGTTAATGCTAGTCTTGTTTGGTTTGTCGAATCAAATAACCTCCTCTTGCCCACCTAGTGTGGGTTCTGAAGACAGCGCTCCACTGTGGACAACCTGATTTGACTTGAAATGTTAATCAGAGAAGCCTTTCTCAAATGACATTTTGTATCAATATTATTTGACACTAAGAAGGCTTATGATACAATGTGGAGGTATGGCATTTTGCGAGAACTCCATAAATATGAGTTACGTGGTTATTTACCCATGTTTATTAAAATTTTTTTGATGGAAAGGAGATTCCAAGTTCGTGTGGGTTCGACACTTTCCCGTTCTTTTCTACTGGAACTTGGGGTCCCTCAGGGCTGTGCTTTGAGTGTCACACTTTTCAGTATAAAGATAAATGCCATCACTGAACAACTCCCTCTCTCTGTTGGAAATGGGATCTATGTCGATGACTTTCACATCTTGTGTCAGTCATTGAACATGAGATATATTGAGCAGCAACTACAAACTGCTCTCTATCATGTACTGAAGTAGACCACGGTGAACGGGTTTAATTTCTCTCTCTCTAAAACCGTTTGCATGCACTTTTGCCACCAACGGGGTATTCACCCTGATCCTGAACTCCATATTGGTGAAGTTTCACTGCCAGTGGTCCCTGAGACCAAGTTCTTGGGGCTTATCTTTGAACGTAAGCTGGCCTTTATACCACACTTAAAGCAGCTATGGGTCAAATGCACAATAGCACTGAACATCCTCTGTGTCCTCTCTACAACCATTTGGGGAGCGGATTGATGTTCTATGTTAAAGATATATTGTGCTCTTATTCGATTGAAACTCGACTATGGATCAGTGGTCTCTGGCTCTGTCAGACCCTTGGCCTTAAAGATGCTGGACCCCATTCATCATCAAGGACTTCAACTCTGCACGGGGCTTTCCGCACCTCCTCAGTTCAAAGCTTATATGTAGAATCTCATAAACCTTCTCTGCACCTTTGCCGTTTGCAACTGTTTTTACTATATTCTTTGAAACTTCATTCCTCACCAAAGCATCCCACCTGGGGATGTGTTTTCCTTCCTCAGTGGGTCATACTTATTCAGAACAGATGATCTACCATTGCTCCTTTTTACCTTCGCATCCAGGCGCAATTTGATGAATTGGATCTGTCCTTGGATAACATTGCAGAATCCACTGGTCAGCCCATCCCACCATGGCTTATTATAGTCCCCAAATGTGACCTTTCTTTAAGTCATCTGAGAAAGGCAGATACTCCCAATTGGAAGTACTGTCTCTTATTTACTGAACATCTTTTGAACAATCTTTCTATTCCAATTTATACGGATGGTTCCAAATCAGATAACTCTGATTATTATTTTATTACGATTTTGCTACATGTCTTTTAAAACTTTTATTACTTTACCTTTTGATAATGGCTGTTATGACACATAACCCGGAACCAGGACTAGAAAGACCAACTTCAGGTGACTGACAGTGGTTCTTGTAATTACCTGTTAGTCTTCCTGGCAGGTTATGATCATTACCATTCTGCTACAGGAAGTCCTTTACAACTTCTCTTACTCTGCTTTCTCTCTTAACATTGTAAACTAGGTGTCAACATTGGTTTTATACTTTTTCTGTTTATCAATGATGTTTTGTTTTACCTTCATTTCCTTTTATGTATTTTACTACATTTAATTTATTTTACCTTTTACCTGACGTTTTGGCAGATAGCCAAGCTGCTTTGTGCCATAAAACACGAAATCAACCAAACAACCTTGGATAACATTGCTGTACCCAGTGGTCAGCCTATCCTTGCCATGGCTTCTTATAGACCCCAAATGTGACTTTTCTTTAAGTCAGCTGAGAAAAGCAGACACTTCTGATTGGAAGTACTGTCTGTTATTTGCTGAACATCTTTCGAACCATCCTCCCATTCCTCTTTATACAGATGGTTCAAAATCAGGTGACTGTGTGGGCTCTGCCATGGTTTGTTGTGTGCAGAATCCCTCTACAGCTTCTGTGTTCACTGCTGAACTGTACGCCATTTTTCTTGCCCTGGATCACATAGAAACTAAGCAGTACTCAAACTGCACTATTTATATTGACTCGCTTAGTTCTCTACTGGCCCTGGAATCGCTTCACGTTGGCTCACACCCTGTTCTCGCTGATATTCATAACCGACTGGCCCATTTCTCATTAACATCTACTTCTCTCCAGTTTTTCTGGATACCAGGCCATGTTGGTATTCGCCATTGAAAGGCCATTAATCTTTTTAATGCAATACATTTTAATTTATACATTAGACCTTTTTAATGTGATTCCCTTTAAGAATCAAAGTCCATCTATTTCGATTTGAAATTAGAAAATGGCTATAACATCAAATAACTCTGAACCTGGACTGGAAAGGCCAACTTCAGTTGACTGGCAGTGGTTTTTTTTGTACTTATTTGTTGGTCTTCCTGGTGAGTTATGATAATTACAGTTATGCTACAAAAAGTCCTTTACACCTTGTAGAACTTTAGTTTTTCTCATAACGTTGTAGAATAGATGTAAACATTGGTTTTATGCTATTTATGTGTTTTTTAAACTTTGTTTTGTTTTGCCTTAATTTTCTTTTATGAATTTTACTAAATTTTCTTTAATTTTAACTTTTTACTGAATGTTTGGTGCAGACAGCCTAGCTGCTTTGTGTCCTAAAACGCCAAATGATCCAACTAACCAACCAGTCATCCCTGAGGTGCGGAATCATTATTTGGTCTTGTCTTCAGTGTCTGAGTTTTCATCCTTTGACAGGATCTGCCCAATATTCCTCAGGCAGGTTCCATGTAGGTTGACAAACCTTTTCTTCAAAACAAATGTTGTTGTCACAAATAGGATTTTCTTATCAGTTCTTCTCCACCTAAATAAAATGGCCACATTGATACAATGAAACTGTTGAAGTTTTCATTTTAATTTGGATGTCTTTAAGGCTGTGATGAATTCCTATTGGTTTGTGTGTTTCTTCCTGAAACCTACTTACTGTTACCTTTTGGCAGTTTTCTGAATGACAGGTTGTGTGATGTACAGGTTTGTGGCACTACTGGTTGACCAGCACATACCCACCATGTCTGTGTCACTTGATACACCCTTAGAGGTTGCACACGTTTCTCTGTGGGTCATAAGATTACTGTTTGGTCTCTTCTGCTTTCTCCAGGGGAGACTTATGACCAATTTTAATACCTTTATAGAATAGTTGCTGTCTTCATCTTGGGAGACTTTAAAGGACATAATTCTCTATGGGATACTGGTGATATTGATAGGAGGTTTCATTTTGTAGAGTATATGCTTTCAGATCACAACTTTTCCTGATACTGGTTAATGTACCCATTTTCCTGACCAGTCTTTTACTGTTATTAATCTCTCTGTTCTTCTATAATTTTTTCTCATTCTTCATCATTTTGAGTAAGATTAGCTGTGGTTGACACCACCCAAGTCAAGTGCCACAGTTGAAGTTTAGCACGGTAATTGGTTATTATTCACTGTTTTCTTGGAACTTGATCTTGCTGTTTTTATCCTTCCATCTATTAATGAAGTGGAAGTAGTAACTCATTGTATAGTTCCAATGGTTGTTTATTATATCCTCCAAAATCATATGATGTTTCCTCTGTCATCCTTATCTAATGGGGTTTCGTGTCTGCCATCAGGCATGGAAAACTCTTAAATAGTACTGGGATACCTTTTGTAGCTGTCCCACTCTTTCTGACCATTTTTCTTTCCAGCAGGAATGTGCCTGAGTCTGACTGGTTAGGCAGTAAAGCCAGAAGGAATTCTGGATTAAGTTCATTACTGGCATCTCTTCTACCACCAGTTACAAAGTTGTTTGGGGAAAAGATTGGAAAGATAATTGGGATGTAGGGCTCTCGTTTCATCCACTTTTGATTTTGTTTCCATTTGGCTGGGAAGTACCTGAAGTACAGATTATTGTTAATACTCTTGGGGAAAGTTCTATTTTTCTAGTACTTATGTCTCTTCCTCCACCTTCTTGGCCATCAAGTCTTACACTGAGAAATCATTCCTTTTCTGTGAGGAAGATCATCTTTACTATTATAATCACCTATTTACACTTAAGCTTGCTCTTCATCAGTCTGATATTACATCAGTCAGACCTGATGATATTCACTTGGGTCATTTGAGAGAGGTGAATACATCTGATTGGAAGTACTGTCTTCTCTTTGCTGAATGTCTTTCAAAGCATTCTTCTGTGTCTGTTGTACATATGGTTCAAAACCAGGTGATTCTGTAAGCTCTACCATGTTACCACAGATTGTGTTCAGTGCAGAGTTGTATGTCATTTCTCTTGCCTTGGATCATGTATAAGCTAAGCAGTACACTCACCTGTACCATTTACACAGATTCTCTTACCTCTCTGTTGGCCTTGGAATCACTTAATGTAAGTTCTCATCCTGTTATTATCAGAAACAACTGGCCCACGTTTCATTATCTTCTGTTTATTGATACCTGGCCGTGTTGGTATTCTTGGTAACAAACTTGCTGACACCACAGCAAAGTCCACCTGCTCTGGCACTGTGACAGCAGTGTCTCTCTTGTATTTGGACTATAGTCTTATGATTAGGACCTGGCTTCACATCAGTTGGCATTCAGTTTGGGGTGAGTAAATTCATAAGTTTTTCAAGGCTGAATCTCTGGTTCTTTGATTATCTAGTTTCTGTAAAGGTCAGATGGAGGAAGATATTTTGTAGTAGACTGTGCACTGGTCACATTTTTTTACTTATCCTCTTCATTGGGACTGGCCTGTCAATATGTGGTCTTGGTGACACTCAAGTCACAATTGTCCATGTTGTGCTGTTGTTTGAGCAATGTCACCATTTTAGACACAATTTCTAATGATTTAACCCTGATATTGGGTCGTGTCATTGATGATGTTGATGCTGTCCAACATGATTGTGTTTTCAGTCTTACAGTTTGTTGGTATTTCTGTATTTACTCAAGTCTTACCTGTTTAATTGTCTGATTTTCACATTTTATTGTGATTTACGTGCAGCTTTTTACTGCTTGTTTATTCAACCAGATAGTCTAGTTGGCAAACAACTAACTTGTGAGATATCCATAAATATATCTAATGTAATAGATTGTTGTTTGTAAGATACTGATAAGTAAATGTTGTGTAGTAAAGTTTGTTATTTGTAAGGTAACTGTAAATATATGTTGAATAATAAAGTATGTTTGCGTTCAGGGTTGCTCAGCATTCTGATAAGAACCTCATGACAGTTTCTAACCTTGGTGTCTGTTTCGGACCAACGCTTCTCCGACCTGAGGAAGAAACAGTTGCATCCATCATGGACATCAAGTTTGGAAATATTGTGGTAGAAATTCTCATCGAAAACTGTGATAAGGTAATAACATGTAAAACTAGAAGAATTCTGAACAGCTCAACACGTACAACACTCAGTTAAGAAATCCAATAGTCACTAATATCTGGTGATATGTCGTTAAAATGTTGGTCACTAGAATTTAATAAAAGCATTTTCTGCTATACAATTCTTTCACATTTGTAAGGTTATACCTACCTTTATTTACTCTTGTGGATTCATTGTTACTGGTTAGGATTTGGTAGCACTTACAAAAATATCTTGTCAACTTGTTTAATAATTTATCGTTATTCATCACTTTCTGTAGTTTATTACAACTTACAGGATCATCTCACAAACTTGTTTAATAATTTATCATTATTCATCACTTTCTGTAGTTTATTACAACTTACAGGATCATCACACAAACTTGTTTAATAATTTATCATTATTCATCACTTTCTGTAGTTTATTACAACTTACAGGATCATCTCACAAACTTGTTTAATAATTTATCATTATTCATCACTTTCTGTAGTTTATTACAACTTACAGGATCATCTCACAAACTTGTTTAATAATTTATCATTATTCATCACTTTCTGTAGTTTATTACAACTTACAGGATCATCTCACAAACTTGTTTAATAATTTATCATTATTCATCACTTTCTGTAGTTTATTACAACTTACAGGATCATCTCACAAACTTGTTTAATAATTTATCATTATTCATCACTTTCTGTAGTTTATTACAACTTACAGGATCATCTCACAAACTTGTTTAATAATTTATCATTATTCATCACTTTCTGTAGTTTATTACAACTTTCAGGATCATCTCACAAACTTGTTTAATAATTTATCATTATTCATCACTTTCTGTAGTTTAGTAGAACTTACAGAACTTTCATGTAACTAAAGTAAATGTTTGCAACATGCATGTACTAAAATCACTAAGAAAGGAGTTAATATAGTCATTTTATCATTGCATATTTAAATATTTAGAAATCGTTCTATGACATGACTAGATGGACCAGTTACATGTTTACAGATGTTGTTGTTTACCTTATTTTAAAACTGTTTTTGTAGATATCACTTGTTTATTCTGTCTCTGATGTTTCTTACACATACAGTATTTTAGTCAGACAATGGTATAACTGTGTTCTTTCTGGTAAATGTAAAGAATAAATGTTTTAATTTTGTTTGTTTATTGCTACTTCAGCTTGTTACCTTAAAAAGTACAAAAAGATATAAAACTTATAATTTCATTTTTAGATCTTTGGATCAGTATTAGATTCTGTGGAATTACGGAAGAAAGAGATTTCTTCCCGATCACCAGCATCGCACGTGAACCATTATGGTTCTTCCACCAGTAATGCCGAGCCTGAGGTTCGACAGGGAAGTAGGGGAACATTGACCAATACAGATTCAAGCCGTTCCCCCGTAGTCCCAGTCAGTAGTGTGCCATCTTCCATGCACCATCCTAGCTTACGCCCAGCTGTCCCACCTTCTTATTTTGAAGCCGTGAATAGCGCATACAACGAAACATGCTTGCACATCCCGCTTTGTCAATCAAACATCACCAACAAATCCTGGTCATCAACAGACCTCTCAAAGTGTAGGTGGACAGCCCCAAGGTGGTCCTCAACGTAGACCTATGGTAGTGTTTAATCCCTTATGTGGTAAGCAAAAATCACGCTACTTATTAAACATCTCACAGATTGTACTGCAAGTAGAATACCCAACTATTTAAAGTAGTTTAAAAATATATAAGGCTAGTGAAATTATGCACCCTTGTGCTTATAATAACTGATGAGAAATTTTCTACATATCTGATATGTAGTGACAATGAGGTAGTGTAACGACCAGTTCTTATACTATTGCTACATGCATAATGTCATTGAACTTTTTACTTCATTGGTATTTTTATAAAGTCTAGAAACAAGTCTTTTAGTCTTTACTATTATAAAGTCTAGAAACAACTCTTTTAGTCTTTACTATGTAGCTTCCAAGTAGTTTGAACATCATTCATGTATTTGTTGCTTGTAACATTTCCACTGAAATTAGAAAATAATATA
The DNA here is from genome assembly GCF_004210375.1 of Tachypleus tridentatus. Taxonomy (NCBI): domain Eukaryota; kingdom Metazoa; phylum Arthropoda; class Merostomata; order Xiphosura; family Limulidae; genus Tachypleus; species Tachypleus tridentatus. The sequence continues at coordinate 119,364,212 of NC_134834.1, read as the reverse complement.
AACAACTTATAACACGAAACAGTCAGTTCTAAATTGTGTATATACATTTTATTCCAGTGACCTACACTCTGAAGATTGAATTAACAAGTCAAGTTACAATCTTTAAAGATGTCCAAAACACAGTAACTAAACTGAACTTGGTGACTTGTAATATTAAAACAAAAATTACTGATATTGAAAGTGAAATATATTAAAATACTAAATATAATAATGTCAGCTTTAAAAATGACATTAAACATTAGTTATAATTATGTAGGATATATATCATTGTTAACTGGAGTGTATCTAACAAGAACTGTCCATAAGTCATTGTTAACTGTAGTGTATCTAACAAGAACTGTCCATAAGTCATTGTTAACTGTAGTGTATCTAACAAGAACTGTCCATACGTCATTGTTAACTGTAGTGTATCTAACAAGAACTGTCCATAAGCCATTGTTAACTGTAGTGTATCTAACAAGAACTGTCCATAAGCCATTGTTAACTGTAGTGTATCTAACAAGAACTGTCCATAAGCCATTGTTAACTGGAATGTATCTAACAAGAACTGTCCATAAGTCATTGTTAACTGTAGTGTATCTAACAAGCACTGTCCATAAGTCATTGTTAACTGTAGTGTATCTAACAAGAACTGTCCATAAGTCATTGTTAACTGTAGTGTATCTAACAAGAACTGTCCATAAGTCATTGTTAACTGGAGTGTATCTAACAAGAACTGTCCATAAGTCATTGTTAACTGGAGTGTATCTAACAAGAACTGTCCATAAGTCATTGTTAACTGGAGTGTATCTAACAAGAACTGTCCATAAGTCATTGTTAACTGGAGTGTATCTAACAAGAACTGTCCATAAGTCATTGTTAACTGGAGTGTATCTAACAAGAACTGTCCATAAGTCATTGTTAACTGGAGTGTATCTAACAAGAACTGTCCATAAGTCATTGTTAACTGGAGTGTATCTAACAAGAACTGTCCATAAGTCATTGTTAACTGGAGTGTATCTAACAAGAACTGTCCATAAGTCATTTGTTAACTGGAGTGTATCTAACAAGAACTGTCCATAAGTCATTGTTAACTGGAGTGTATCTAACAAGAACTGTCCATAAGTCATTTGTTAACTGGAATGTATCTAACAAGAACTGTCCATAAAAGTAATTCTTGTTAACTGGAATGTATCTAACAAGAACTGCCCATAAGTCATTGTTAACTGTAGTGTATCTAAATAGAATTGCCCTTAACAGACATTGTTAATTGTAGTGTATCTAACAAGAACTGCCTATGAAAGTAATTCTTGTTAACTGTAGTGCATCTAACAAAAACTGTCCATAAAAGTAATTCTTGTTAACTGTAGTGCATCTAACAAAAACTGTCCATAAAAGTAATTCTTGTTAACTGTAGTGTATCTAAATAGAATTGCCCTTAACAGACATTGTTAACTGTAGTGTATCTAAACAGAATTGCCCTTAACAGACATTGTTAACTGTAGTGTATCTAAATAGAATTGCCCTTAACAGACATTGTTAACTGTAGTGTATCTAAATAGAATTGTCCTTAACAGACATTGTTAACTGTAGTGTATCTAACAAGAACTGCCCATAAGTCATTGTTAACTGTAGTGCATCTAACAAGAACTGCCCATAACAGTCATTCTTTTTAACTGTACTGTATCTAACAAGAATTGCCCATAATGGTCATTGGTAACTGTAGTGCATCTAACAAGAACTTGCAACCATTCACTGATGTCTTTATTCTGCTTTTTGTAGTAATAGTATTTAATTTAACATAAACTAAGATCTGACTCACTGTTTAAAATGTAATTTACGTGATTTTAAGATCTAGTTTAGCAACGTATTTAAATGTTTAAACATCCAGAAGATGGCACTGTTGTCATTGTTGGTGATGCCTAGTCCATTCCAACCTTTGGAAATTAATTTCATTTCCAAAGAGAGAAGAATGCTTGACACAGTTGGAGAAAATTTAGTTTTGATTGAGGTGACAATAACAATGAAAATGAGCAGAAAGATATGAATGAATGGCTACAAGTTCTTCTTTCTAGATACAATCCAGATAAGATTTGTGATGAGCCACAAAGGGAACTGATGTTTGTAACATTTAGCAATACTTAATGAATGTCATTTTTAATGTAGAGTTTTTAAATATATTTTGCTTTCTGTTTCCATGAATTATTTTTTTGGCATGGAGAGTTAACTTACCAGAAGTGAAATTACCTGCAACTGTTTGTTTTTATTTATATAGATAAGTAAATAGTATAAATATTTTATTTTTCTCCATTTTATGAACTCTCAGACAAACAACAACCTGCCTCAAGTAGCAGCAGCAGCGAGTCTCTCAATTCTCGACCAGGAACTACGTCTAACCAGTCTTCTCAGTCAAGTAAGATTGACCCACCCCATGGTGTGAGTGAAGGGGGCAAGCTACCTGGTGTGTGTGGGTCTGGGAATAGGGCAGGAATGGAGAGCATGATTTACCACAGGGCAGGGGGTAATGCAGGAATGATGCAAAGACGGGTCATTATGGGTAACTTAAATAGTTGTTACAGTATGCTTTACCTGTCAGGGGGTTAAAATCCTGTGCCATAACAGAATTGGTTATTTTGTTTTTTTGCTTGTTCATGTAAACTGACTAAACAAAAGCATGCTTTAGAAAAACCTCGGGATTACTTCTTAATCGCTTTCTTTGCAGCTTACCCTTTTCTCTGTTGTTTAAAGTTTTTTCTAGCTCTGTATTTAAATAGATGCCAAAATAGTCCTAATTCATACGTGTTATGCAGTGTTTTAGTCCTAATTGATCATTATTTTATAAGTATTTGGTAGTATTTTAGTCCTAACTGATCATTATTTCATACGTGTTATGCAGTGTTTTAGTCTTAATTGATCATTGTTTTATAAGTATTCGGTAGTATCTTAGTCCTAACTGATCATTATTTTATACGTGTTATGCAGTGTTTTAGTCCTAATTGATCATTATTTTATAAGTATTCTGTAGTATTTTAGTCCTAACTGATCATTATTTCATACGTGTTATGCAGTGTTTTAGTCCTAACTGATCATTATTTCATAGGTGTTATGCAGTGTTTTAGTCCTAACTGATCATTATTTCATAGGTGTTAGGCAGGTTTTTACTACTAGCAGATGTACCAGTGTCATGTATTGTGGTAGATTTATAAAAGTTTTTTTTATTTTTAACATTGGAAATAGAAATATTAAAAATACATAAGAATCAAAGTCTTCCTGTCTGTATGGCTTGATTATTTAAATAGTGTTTTCTAATTTCTTTATGAATAAATAACGTGGTTTAAAAACATCTTGCTCTTAGTAAAGATATGTCTGTCTTACAAGTATGTATAAACAATTTGTCAAAAAGAAATATCTCGAATTATGGGAGTTGAAAGTGTAATTTACTGGTACGATTAACGTTTTAGAAATTATGAAAAAGAAATTGTTTCTGTTTTTGTCCTAAATATGTCAATAATAACTGAAAGTACATCGACTGTACTTACAGGACAAGTACCATGTAAAGGAACATCTAAATACTAGTTTAGAATCACAGGACAAGTACCATATAAAGGAACATCTAAATACTAGTTTAGAATCACAGGACAAGTACCATATAAAGGAACATCTAAATACTAGTTTAGAATCACAGGACAAGTACCATATAAAGGAACATCTAAATACTAGTTTAGAATCACAGGACAAGTACCATATAAAGGAACATCTAAATACTAGTTTAGAATCACAGGACAAGTACCATATAAAGGAACATCTAAATATTAGTTTAGAATCACAGGACAAGTACCATATAAAGGAACATCTAAATATTAGTTTAGAATCACAGGACAAGTACCATATAAAGGAACATCTAAATATTAGTTTAGAATCACAGGGCAAGTACCATATAAAGGAACATCTAAATATTAGAATAGAATCACAGGACAAGTACCATATAAAGGAACATCTAAATACTAGTTTAGAATCACAGGACAAGTACCATATAAAGGAACATCTAAATATTAGTTTAGAATCACAGGACAAGTACCATATAAAGGAACATCTAAATATTAGTTTAGAATCACAGGACAAGTACCATATAAAGGAACATCTAAATACTAGTTTAGAATCACAGGACAAGTACCATATAAAGGAACATCTAAATACTAGTTTAGAATCACAGGACAAGTACCATATAAAGGAACATCTAAATACTAGTTTAGAATCACAGGACAAGTACCATATAAAGGAACATCTAAATACTAGTTTAGAATCACAGGACAAGTACCATATAAAGGAACATCTAAATACTAGTTTAGAATCACAGGACAAGTACCATATAAAGGAACATCTAAATACTAGTTTAGAATCACAGGACAAGTACCATATAAAGGAACATCTAAATACTAGTTTAGAATCACAGGACAAGTACCATATAAAGGAACATCTAAATATTAGTTTAGAATCACAGGACAAGTACCATATAAAGGAACATCTAAATATTAGTTTAGAATCACAGGACAAGTACCATATAAAGGAACATCTAAATATTAGTTTAGAATCACAGGACAAGTACCATATAAAGGAACATCTAAATATTAGTTTAGAATCACAGGACAAGTACCATATAAAGGAACATCTAAATACTAGTTTAGAATCACAGGACAAGTACCATATAAAGGAACATCTATGTATTAGTTTAGAATCACAGGACAAGTACCATATAAAGGAACATCTAAATATTAGTTTAGAATCACAGGACAAGTACCATATAAAGGAACATCTAAATACTAGTTTAGAATCACAGGACAAGTACCATATAAAGGAACATCTAAATACTAGTTTAGAATCACAGGACAAGTACCATATAAAGGAACATCTAAATACTAGTTTAGAATCACAGGACAAGTACCATATAAAGGAACATCTAAATACTAGTTTAGAATCACAGGACAAGTACCATATAAAGGAACATCTAAATATTAGTTTAGAATCACAGGACAAGTACCATATAAAGGAACATCTAAATATTAGTTTAGAATCACAGGACAAGTACCATATAAAGGAACATCTAAATATTAGTTTAGAATCACAGGACAAGTACCATATAAAGGAACATCTAAATATTAGTTTAGAATCACAGGACAAGTACCATATAAAGGAACATCTAAATACTAGTTTAGAATCACAGGACAAGTACCATATAAAGGAACATCTAAATATTAGTTTAGAATCACAGGACAAGTACCATATAAAGGAACATCTAAATATTAGTTTAGAATCACAGGACAAGTACCATATAAAGGAACATCTAAATACTAGTTTAGAATCACAGGACAAGTACCATATAAAGGAACATCTAAATACTAGTTTAGAATCACAGGACAAGTACCATATAAAGGAACATCTAAATACTAGTTTAGAATCACAGGACAAGTACCATATAAAGGAACATCTAAATACTAGTTTAGAATCACAGGACAAGTACCATATAAAGGAACATCTAAATACTAGTTTAGAATCACAGGACAAGTACCATATAAAGGAACATCTAAATACTAGTTTAGAATCACAGGACAAGTACCATATAAAGGAACATCTAAATACTAGTTTAGAATCACAGGACAAGTACCATATAAAGGAACATCTAAATATTAGTTTAGAATCACAGGACAAGTACCATATAAAGGAACATCTAAATACTAGTTTAGAATCACAGGACAAGTACCATATAAAGGAACATCTAAATACTAGTTTAGAATCACAGGACAAGTACCATATAAAGGAACATCTAAATACTAGTTTAGAATCACAGGACAAGTACCATATAAAGGAACATCTAAATATTAGTTTAGAATCACAGGACAAGTACCATATAAAGGAACATCTAAATACTAGTTTAGAATCACAGGACAAGTACCATATAAAGGAACATCTAAATACTAGTTTAGAATCACAGGACAAGTACCATATAAAGGAACATCTAAATACTAGTTTAGAATCACAGGACAAGTACCATATAAAGGAACATCTAAATACTAGTTTAGAATCACAGGACAAGTACCATATAAAGGAACATCTAAATACTAGTTTAGAATCACAGGACAAGTACCATATAAAGGAACATCTAAATACTAGTTTAGAATCACAGGACAAGTACCATATATAAATACTAGTTTAGAATCACAGGACAATCTAAAGGAACATCTAAATATTAGTTTAGAATCACAGGACAAGTACCATATAAAGGAACATCTAAATATTAGTTTAGAATCACAGGACAAGTACCATATAAAGGAACATCTAAATATTAGTTTAGAATCACAGGACAAGTACCATATAAAGGAACATCTAAATACTAGTTTAGAATCACAGGACAAGTACCATATAAAGGAACATCTAAATACTAGTTTAGAATCACAGGACAAGTACCATATAAAGGAACATCTAAATACTAGTTTAGAATCACAGGACAAGTACCATATAAAGGAACATCTAAATATTAGTTTAGAATCACAGGACAAGTACCATATAAAGGAACATCTAAATATTAGTTTAGAATCACAGGACAAGTACCATATAAAGGAACATCTAAATATTAGTTTAGAATCACAGGACAAGTACCATATAAAGGAACATCTACATATTAGTTTAGAATCACAGGACAAGTACCATATAAAGGAACATCTACATATTAGTTTAGAATCACAGGACAAGTACCATATAAAGGAACATCTAAATATTAGTTTAGAATCACAGGACAAGTACCATATAAAGGAACATCTAAATATTAGTTTAGAATCACAGGACAAGTACCATATAAAGGAACATCTACATATTAGTTTAGAATCACAGGACAAGTACCATATAAAGGAACATCTAAATATTAGTTTAGAATCACAGGACAAGTACCATATAAAGGAACATCTAAATATTAGTTTAGAATCACAGGACAAGTACCATATAAAGGAACATCTAAATATTAGTTTATCTTCAACTACCATATAAAGGATTTATATATCTTATGTAAGTTACACTCTAACAGTCTTCTCTGTTTAAGAGGTGTTTATGTTGTTAAGAAACAAATGAATAATTTTGTTATTGTATTTTTTCAACAGGTGCTACTGATAGCTTCTCTTCAGTTGGTCCAGCAGATCAGATGTGAGTTCTATTCTTCAGTTACTTAATAAACACTTTATTACTGTAAACATAATAAATTTAAAGAGATACAGTTTTTAACTATGAAGAAGTAAAACTGCTGAAAACTAACAATATAAAAAGTCTCACTTTATTTAAAGGTATTTCTTCTGCTTCAAGTGTCACTGGGGTCCTGTTTAGTCATGTTTAGTTCTGTTCCTTCTGAGAAACTTGTAGTACATCCAATTTTCACTGACATGCTGTGTCATGATATACACATGATACAGAATTTCAGCGATATTGGAGAAATGACCAATACCATTGAAAGATGAAAACTAAGAAATGACCTACAGGATCTCAGTGACAATGGAAAAGTAGAGGTACCTTGGAAACAGTAAAGTTAAGAAACTCCCACTGTTAATATGTAGTTTAGTTTTGTTATAATGCACCCTTGGTATCATATTTGTTAATATTTAGTTTAGTTTTGTTATAACATACCCTTGGTATCTTATTCGTTAATACTTAGTTTAGTTTTGTTATAACACACCCTTGGTATCATATTAGTTAATACTTAGTTAAGTTTTGTTATAACACACCCTTGGTATCTTATTCGTTAATACTTAGTTTAGTTTTGTTATAACACACCCTTGGTATCATATTAGTTGTTTTTACTGTTTAGTTTTATTTCCATCTCTTTTGTGAACTGAACGTTTTTCTTTTTACAGATTAAAATCTAAAAAGTCATCCAATAATGGATAGTAAGTAGAACTTTACATTTTAGTATGTGTTAACTGACATTTTGTAATCACTACAACTAGTGTAAACTGTAAGAGTTAGTGTGTGTTAAGTGATATTTTGTAATCACTACAACTAGTGTAAACTGTAAGAGTTAGTGTGTGTTAAGTGATATTTTGTAATCACTACAACTAGTGTAAACTGTAAGAGTTAGTGTGTGTTAAGTGATATTTTGTAATCACTACAACTAGTGTAAACTGTAAGAGTTAGTGTGTGTTAAGTGATATTTTGTAATCACTACAACTAGTGTAAACTGTAAGAGTTAGTGTGTGTTAACTGACATTTTGTAATCACTACAACTAGTGTAAACTGTAACAGTTAGTGTGTGTTAAGTGATATTTTGTAATCACTACAACTAGTGTAAACTGTAAGAGTTAGTGTGTGTTAACTGATATTTTGTAATCACTACAACTAGTGTAAACTGTAAGAGTTAGTGTGTGCTAACTGACATTTTGTAATCACTACAACTAGTGTAAACTGTAAGAGTTAGTGTGTGTTAACTGTAAGAGTTTGTGTGTGTTAAGTGATATTTTATAATTACTACAACTTGTGTAAACTGTAAGAGTTAGTGTGTGTTAACAGATATTTTGTAATCACTACAACTAGTGTAAACTGTAAGAGTTAGTGTGTGCTAACTGACATTTTGTAATCACTACAACTAGTGTAAACTGTAAGAGTTAGTGTGTGTTAACTGTAAGAGTTTGTGTGTGTTAAGTGATATTTTATAATTACTACAACTTGTGTAAACTGTAAGAGTTAGTGTGTGTTAACAGATAATTTGTAATCACTACAACTAGTGTAAACTGTAAGAGTTAGTGTGTGTTAACAGATATTTTGTAATCACTACAACTAGTGTAAACTGTAAGAGTTAGTGTGTGTTAACAGATATTTTGTAATCACTACAACTAGTGTAAACTGTAAGAGTTTGTGTGTGTTAACAGATATTTTGTAATCACTACAACTAGGGTAAACTGTAAGAGTTAGTGTGTCTAACTGACATTTTGTAATCACTACAACTAGTGTAAACTGTAAGAGTTAGTGTGTGTTAACTGACATTTTGTAATCACTACAACTAGTGTAAACTGTAAGAGTTAGTGTGTGTTAACTGTAAGAGTTTGTGTGTGTTAACAGATATTTTGTAATCACTACAACTTGTGTAAACTGTAAGAGTTAGTGTGTGTTAACAGATATTTTGTAATCACTACAACTAGTGTAAACTGTAACAGTTAGTGTGTGTTAAGTGATATTTTGTAATCACTACAACTTGTGTAAACTGTAAGAGTTAGTGTGTCTTAACAGATATTTTGTAATCACTACAACTAGTGTAAACTGTAAGAGTTAGTGTGTGCTAACTGACATTTTGTAATCACTACAACTAGTGTAAACTGTAAGAGTTAGTGTGTGTTAACTGTAAGAGTTTGTGTGTGTTAAGTGATATTTTATAATTACTACAACTTGTGTAAACTGTAAGAGTTAGTGTGTGTTAACAGATATTTTGTAATCACTACAACTAGTGTAAACTGTAAGAGTTAGTGTGTGTTAACAGATATTTTGTAATGACTACAACCAGTGTAAACTGTAAGAGTTAGTGTGTCTTAACAGATATTTTATAATTACTACAACTTGTGTAAACTGTAAGAGTTTGTGTGTGTTAACAGACATTTTGTAATCACTACAACTAGTGTAAACTGTAAGAGTTAGTGTGTCTTAACAGATATTTTGTAATCACTACAACTAGTGTAAACTGTAAGAGTTAGTGTGTGCTAACTGACATTTTGTAATCACTACAACTAGTGTAAACTGTAAGAGTTAGTGTGTGTTAACTGACATTTTGTAATCACTAAAACTTGTAATTCTTTGTCATTTTTGTCTTATTTTCAGTCGAGTTCGAACTTTATTTTCTTGTGTTGGTGAAAATATTACAGAGCTCACTTTTGAACCAAACGAAATAATTGAAGATGGTAAGTACCTGTACATTAGATGGTTGTTATTTTAACTAATTAAAACAACCGAATATAGTAAGTTTGTGTGTCACGTTATTAACTGTGTTATTGGCATTGAAAAATTAAATAATGTGTTTATAATCTTGTATGAAGTAACATTAATTAATTACCTCATAAGTAGTCACAGGTATAAAGGATTTACTGATCCTTAACCATGGAATAGAAGCTGTGAAGGATTTACTGATCCTTAACCAAGGAACAGAAGCTGTGAAGGATTTACTGATACCTAACCAAGGAACAGAAGCTGTGAAAGATTTACTGATCCTTAACCATGGAATAGAAGCTGTGAAGGATTTACTGATCCTTAATCAAGGAACAGAAGCTGTGAAGGATTTACTGATCCTTAACCATGGAATAGAAGTTGTGAAGGATTTACTGATCCTTAACCAAGGAACAGAAGCTGTGAAGGATTTACTGATCCTTAACCATGGAATAGAAGTTGTGAAGGATTTACTGATCCTCAACCAAGGAACAGAAGCTGTGAAGGATTTACTGATCCTTAACCATGGAATAGAAGTTGTGAAGGATTTACTGATCCTTACCCATGGAATAGAAGCTGTTAAGATTTCACTGATCCCCAACCAAGGAATAGAAGGAGTTAAAGATTTACTGTTAAAATGTATATTAAAAGTAAATTTGTCTTTTTTATTTCATTTTCTGTATTTTCAGTTTTTGTTTTATAAATTTCCAGTTCGTCCATCAAGAGAGCCAGGGTGGCTAGAAGGCCGTCTCAGAGGTCGTATGCGGGTTTGATTCCAGAAAATTATGTTGAACCATACCCATGATTGTTATGTTTATGGGAACAAATGTGACCAAAAGCTAAGCAATAAGAACCTATGTGTTTATAACTTATGCAACATATTTGTGAAAAATAGCAACAAAGCACGTAATGTGTACTGTTTTTTGTTTAAAGTCTTCAAACATCTGTCTCTAGAGACTCAGTAGATTAGAAGATTTGATGGAGATACTTTTTAATTTCACTCTTATAGTAAGAATATTGTGCCTCATGCAGAAATTGTATCTAGAGCCTTCTTTGATCAAGCCCAGCTACAGCACCCCTGGTGTCAATTCTGAAGAACTATATGATCTGTAAATAGTTGTAAACAGCCATGAAGATCGAACAGGTTGTGTGTGTTTTTGGAATGGACACTCTGATTGGATAAATATAAGTACATATAAATGAATATTTTGGTGTGGGCTTGCAGGTGGAGAGTTCTTCTGGTCTTATACTTAATTTTTTATGAAGTTTTAAAACTTATCTCTCTTGTTCATTTTGTCAACTTTGCTTTTTTGGATGGCAAGAGAGGAACCAATGAAATAGCAGTTTTGAATGTTGAATACAAGGCCACATGTCTCTCACATTCACACCTGTCCTGGTGAGCAGGTGTCTGAGAAGATGGAGCAGTGTGTGTATGTGTTTTCATATTCACTGCTAGTTATTTTTACATGTATCTTCATTTGCTTGTTGGTGTTTTATGACCAGTACCTTTGTATGATTTTTTTTTTGTCGTTTATTGAAACAGTTTTAATAATTTTTGATATGACCATAAAATATGTCGTATAAAGAATATATCACTATGATTATATACTCATGTTAGTTACATGTTAAGTGAATGTAATGATAATATAATTGAATACATCAAAAACTGAAGGTAAAAGGTAGACCAATGTTTTGACTTATGTAGTTTTCAAAGGATAAAAGACAGAAATAATTATAGAAGTAAAGGTTTTAGAAACATTTTGGTAAATTATATATTTCCAGCAAAGTATATGAAATTCTAAATCAAAATGTTTGTATTTTTGTGTCATTCCAGGAAATTCATTTATGATGTCATCAGGAAAAGTATAATATTAATGCTTACCCCCCCCAAAAAAAAAAAAAGAAAGAAAAAGATTTATCCCTCTTTTTGTGATCATTGTAAATTGACAGTTGTATACACTTCTTGTTAGTAAACTGTAATATCCTGTTAAAGTTGGAATTTATTTCATTTAAAATAAAATTGTTAGTGTATTACATTTGTGAAACCAAAACTTCTGTAGTGTTTCCTGAAGAACATTTGTGATGGTTTTAAAGTAATTGTGAAGATTATTTTTACCTTCTTAGTTTGGTTTATACACACGTACATATGATTCTACGTTTTACTGTAATTATCACCGAAGAAGACAAGTTATTATGTAGTGGATTCACTGCTTTTATTTGGTGAAATACAACTTAATAAATACTGTAAATGCTGTTTTTTAGTATCCCAGTGGATCATGCTGAGTTTAAGCCTGAAAATCATTGAGTTAACCCATTGACTGCTGATTCGCATTAGGTTTGCCTCCAGCAGTGGGATGCCACATATAGTATATGGGATTTAGCTGCAGTTAATGGGTTTAATAAACGTATTATAAAACGCGAAGCTTCCCAACATTCCACAAAATTATCTCAGGAATGGGAACAACAGCGCCTCCTTTTGATCCATGGTGTTACTACACTGTTTATAAGTATATATTACATAGTTTGTCTGTTGTATATTGAGATGTTTTAAGTTGATTTGTGTAATAAAATTTGTCAGATTTGTTTTAATAAAAATTACATCTAAAAGAAGTCAAAGGAAGATCGTTAACTGTCCACAGATGGCGCCACCACTTTCCATTGGAGTGACCCTATGTAAACCTGAGGTTTAAAGAATAAACATCCATCTGTCCAACTTACAGTTTCCTTTTTCTCAATTGTGTGTCCATTATGTGATCATTTTTTACCGTATCCATCCACTTTTATGTAAAAATATAATTACATTTATATCCAATACAGCTCTTTGTTTTTACTTGTCAAATAGATCGTCAAATATGAAATAATATTAATGAATAGCAAACACAATGAACAAAGATGAAAAAGCAGTAACAAACAATTAAAACTACTACAACGTCAAAATTACTACACAATAATTACTTACAGAGAGTTGCCCTTATGAGACTATACGCTTGTTTCGATGTCTTCATCTTCAGGGCTAATGGTAAAAGCAAGGTTATGACTGATATACCTCCATATCAAAACGTCATCCAGACATAAACTACTCAAAGTTACGTCTGTCTAGTACTTTACTAATTCTAGACCTAAATCAAATTCCTTTTTTAACACAATATCTTTGTGTTTTTATTTCTCTTGTATTTAGTTCTACATTAAATTGTTTTATCAACTTAATGCTAGTCTATAAAATGAGATGTTACCGTCACATGTTCTGATAACACTGATTCATTTACTTTGTAGTTTTCTGCTGGGTTTTATGTTTCCTGACCCCGTATTTTAAAATTGTACATGTTTGGTATCAATATAAATTAGACTACAAAGACAAGAAAACTTGTAACTCCTGCATTTATTAATTTTCTCTATTCTATATTTTGTATTCACGAGACACACAAGAGACAAGTGTTATCTTACATTCTGTGTGTATATTTATTATATTACTAGTCCTCTAGACAGGCCTTGACAACGGTAAAGAAACTCTAATGTTATCTACTTTACGTTTTCCATTTAAAATTTGTACATATTAACACCCTTATTTTACTGATATGTTTATGATACAATCTATCACTAAGTTTTGGGTTTATACCTTCTGTCTACGTTCTAATAAACTTACCACTGTGTTTACATCACAATTGTGAGCACGTTTTTTAGGCTATAAACACAGATAGTTTTTGTACCCGTGTGTGTTGGTACCATCACAGAAAATGTTTTTCTAAACACAAGTTGAGAGTCGACTGTTGCTCCCTTTAACGATTACAAAAAAACAACAACGAACATTTAGCTAACCCTCTTTTCCTTCGTTATTGTAAATCTAAAGGTAGGGTTGATCTAATTATGATGTTTATCAAGTCATACTGGAAACGTGTCATCTACATGTAAACAACACTAACAAATGTATTTCCCACCTTAAAATATGGGTTTCATACAATAATGCTTAAACCTCAAAATTTCATTCATCTCGAGTAAATACCTTACTCGCATTGAATATAAGATTTGTATAGAATAACAAAAATTTATAATATAAAATTTGTTTTCAAAACATCAAAAGATATTTATATATAGCTTTGAATATCTTACGAAAATAATTATATTTTTTAAACGACGATATAAGTATGTGTTTTAATTCAACAGTAAGGTCTAATTTTGCACGACCTAAAATTCACGAAAAACGAAGTGTTAAACACTTGAGATTTTAATAAAAACAACATCTTTTTACTAAACCATAACTCCAGTGCATATTTTTGTTAAGCGAAAGATAAAGAGTTTGATAAATAAATCCGAAACTTTAATATTTCACAAATTTGTTAAAATATATTGTCAATTTCTAACACTGCTTACCTTTAGTCATAGAGTAAAACACGATCCAAGATGGGCAAACTTTTCCTATAATTTTTGTGGTGTAAAAACGTGAAAATTTTCAGTGAAATTCTGTTTTTGAAAAGTCCATGTGGAATGTATAATTTTCCGTGAAGAAAATGAAAATCTGCGACACATCTTCCCAAATACAAAGGCTTTACGTTTTATCTCGAAAATATACGATTTTTTAAATCAGAGCCCTAATGGGTATTTTGATATACAAAGAATTACCTGTAGCATTGATTATGAGTCTTTCATAGCAGAACATCAAATCTAAGACACAGAAATGTTTCTTAAAACACAAAAGGCTATAGCTTTAAATATTTTAACGGATGTAATTATATTATTTAAATGTTGTGTGAGCGTGTAGTTTAGTGCAGAAGTAATGCTTGATTTCATAGGCCTAAAAACATTAAAACTAGCTACTTAAAGTTTAACGGAAAAATATTTTCAAAATCATAAAACAACATGTCTTTTACTAAACCATAAATCTAGTGTTCATTTCTTTGAAAAATAGATAAAGCAAAATACTGTATAGTTGGTAAAAGAATCCGAAACTTTAGAATTTACAAATTTGGTGAAATATATTGGAAATTCGTCACACTTTATCTTTAGTGCAAGGGTAAAACGCTATTAAAGAGTAGTAAAAATTTAATAAAGTCTTTAAGGTGTAGAAACGTTAATTTTCTCAAAAAATTTATTTTTGACAAATCCATATTGAATGCATAATTTCACTTGAAAATAGGGACTCGTAATCTGAGGGTCGCGGGCTCAAATCCCCGTCACCCCAAACATGCTCGTCTATTTAGGCGTGGGGTCATTGTAATGTGACGATCAATCCCATAATTCGTTGGTAAAAGAGTAGCCCAAGAGTTGGCTGTGGGTAGTAATGACTAGCTGCCTTTCCGCTAATCTTACACTGCAAAATTAAGGGCAGCTAAGGCAGATAGTCCTCGTGTAGCTTTGTCCAAAATTCAAAACAAACCAAACCTTTCGGCTACTAAACTGCTTTTATATGAATCAAGTAAGTTTTTTCAAGTTCCAACAACGTTCTAGTGAGTTTTCATGAATAAATATTGTTATTTTCTATCCTCAAGACTCTTCTACAACTTTCGAAAACAGGCGAGACTTGTGCAATTCAGTCACGAACATATGTCACTTGTAAAAACAATTACCTACACTGAAACAAAAATACGCGTTAAAACAAACGTATAACAGTAAATTCGCTACAGTCTCGCTTCTACTTCCTTCAAACTGCGATAGTATTGTTTTCTTCCTTCCTTCCTGGTTTGACTTTGTACTTCCTTCTAACAGTCTAACTGTAATGATGTTGTTTTCTTATTTTATTTATAGTTTCTTGGTTTTAGTTTGTACTTCCTTCTGACTGTAACGATGTTGTTTTCTTATTTTATTTATAGTTTGTTGGTTTTAATTTGTACTTCCCTCTGACTGTAATGATGTTGTTTTCTTATTTTATTTATAGTTTGTTGGTTTTAGTTTGTACTTCCTCCTAACTGTAATGATGTTGTTTTCTTATTTTATTTATAGTTTGCTGGTTTTAGTTTGTACTTCCCTCTGACTGTAATGATGTTGTTTTCTTATTTTATTTATAGTTTGTTGGTTTTAGTTTGTACTTCCTTCTAACAGTAATGATGTTGTTTTATTATCTTAATTATAGTTTGTTGGTTTTAGTTTGTACTTCCTTCTAACTGTAATGATGTTGTTTTCTTATTTTATTTATAGTTTGTTGGTTTTATTTTGTACTTCCTTCTAACTGTAATGATGTTGTTTTCTTATTTTATTTATAGTTTGTTGGTTTTAATTTGTACTTCCCTCTGACTGTAATGATGTTGTTTTCTTATTTTATTTATAGTTTGTTGGTTTTAGTTTGTACTTCCTCCTAACTGTAATGATGTTGTTTTCTTATTTTATTTATAGTTTGTTGGTTTTATTTTGTACTTCCCTCTGACTGTAATGATGTTGCTTTCATATTTTATTTATAGTTTGTTGGTTTTAGTTTGTACTTCCTTCTAACTGTAATGATGTTGTTTTATTATTTTATTTATAGTTTGTTGGTTTTAGTTTGTACTTCCTTCTAACTGTAATGATGTTGTTTTCTTATTTTATTTATAGTTTGTTGGTTTTATTTTGTACTTCCTTCTAACTGTAATGATGTTGTTTTCTTATTTTATTTATAGTTTGTTGGTTTTAATTTGTACTTCCTTCTGACTGTAATGATGTTGTTTTCTTATTTTAATTATAGTTTGTTGGTTTTATTTTGTACTTCCTTCTGACTGTAACGATGTTGTTTTCTTATTTTATTTATAGTTTGTTGGTTTTAATTTGTACTTCCTCTGACTGTAATGATGTTGTTTTCTTATTTTAATTATAGTTTGTTGGTTTTATTTTGTACTTCCTTCTAACTGTAATGATGTTGTTTTCTTATTTTATTTATAGTTTCTTGGTTTTAGTTTGTACTTCCTTCTGACTGTAATGATGTTGTTTTCTTATTTTATTTATAGTTTCTTGGTTTTAGTTTGTACTTCCTTCTAACTGCGATGATGTTGTTTTCTTATTTTCTTCCTAATTTTTTTTTATTCTGTACTTCCTTCTAACTTTAATGATGTTGTTTTCTTATTTTATTTATAGTTTGTTGGTTTTAGTTTGTACTTCCTTCTAACTGTAATGATGTTGTTTTCTTATTTTATTTATAGTTTCTTGGTTTTAGTTTGTACTTCCTTCTGACTGTAATGATGTTGTTTTCTTATTTTATTTATAGTTTGTTGGTTTTAGTTTGTACTTCCTTCTAACTGTAATGATGTTGTTTTCTTATTTTCTTTATAGTTTTTTTTTTTATTCTGTACTTCCTTCTAACTTTAATGATGTTGTTTTCTTATTTTATTTATAGTTTGTTGGTTTTAGTTTGTACTTCCTTCTAACTGTAATGATGTTGTTTTCTTATTTTATTTATAGTTTCTTGGTTTTAGTTTGTACTTCCTTCTGACTGTAATGATGTTGTTTTCTTATTTTCTTCCTAATTTTTTTTTATTCTGTACTTCCTTCTAACTGTAATGATGTTGTTTTCTTATTTTATTTATAGTTTGTTGGTTTTAGTTTGTACTTCCTTCTAACTGTAATGATGTTGTTTTCTTATTTTATTTATAGTTTGTTGGTTTTAGTTTGTACTTCCTTCTGACTGTAATGATGTTGTTTTCTTATTTTATTTATAGTTTGTTGGTTTTAGTTTGTACTTCCTTCTGACTGTAATGATGTTGTTTTCTTATTTTCTTCCTAATTTTTTTTTATTCTGTACTTCCTTCTAACTGTAATGATGTTGTTTTCTTATTTTATTTATAGTTTGTTGGTTTTAGTTTGTACTTCCCTCTGACTGTAATGATGTTGTTTTCTTATTTTATTTATAGTTTGTTGGTTTTAGTTTGTACTTCCTTCTGACTGTAATGATGTTGTTTTCTTATTTTATTTATAGTTTGTTGGTTTTAGTTTGTACTTCCTTCTGACTGTAATGATGTTGTTTTCTTATTTTATTTATAGTTTGTTGGTTTTAGTTTGTACTTCCTTCTGACTGTAATGATGTTGTTTTCTTATTTTATTTATAGTTTGTTGGTTTTAGTTTGTACTTCCTTCTGACTGTAATGATGTTGTTTTCTTATTTTATTTATAGTTTGTTGGTTTTAGTTTGTACTTCCTTCTGACTGTAATGATGTTGTTTTCTTATTTTATTTATGGTTTGTTGGTTTTAGTTTGTACTTCCTTCTGACTGTAATGATGTTGTTTTCTTATTTTATTTATGGTTTGTTGGTTTTAGTTTGTACTTCCCTCTGACTGTAATGATGTTGTTTTCTTATTTTATTTATAGTTTGTTGGTTTTAGTTTGTACTTCCTTCTAACTGTGATGTTGTTTTCTTATTTTATTTATAGTTTGTTGGTTTTAGTTTGTACTTCCTTCTAACTGTGATGTTGTTTTCTTATTTTATTTATAGTTTGTTGGTTTTAGTTTGTACTTCCTTCTAACTGTAATGATGTTGTTTTCTTATTTTATTTATAGTTTCTTGGTTTTAGTTTGTACTTCCTTCTGACTGTAATGATGTTGTTTTCTTATTTTATTTATGGTTTGTTGGTTTTAGTTTGTACTTCCTTCTGACTGTAATGATGTTGTTTTCTTATTTTATTTATGGTTTGTTGGTTTTAGTTTGTACTTCCTTCTGACTGTAATGATGTTGTTTTCTTATTTTATTTATAGTTTGTTGGTTTTAGTTTGTACTTCCTTCTAACTGTGATGTTGTTTTCTTATTTTATTTATAGTTTGTTGGTTTTAGTTTGTACTTCCTTCTAACTGTGATGTTGTTTTCTTATTTTATTTATAGTTTGTTGGTTTTAGTTTGTACTTCCTTCTAACTGTAATGATGTTGTTTTCTTATTTTATTTATAGTTTGTTGGTTTTAGTTTGTACTTCCTTCTGACTGTAATGATGTTGTTTTCTTATTTTATTTATAGTTTGTTGGTTTTAGTTTGTACTTCCTTCTGACTGTAATGATGTTGTTTTCTTATTTTATTTATAGTTTGTTGGTTTTAGTTTGTACTTCCTTCTGACTGTAATGATGTTGTTTTCTTATTTTATTTATAGTTTGTTGGTTTTAGTTTGTACTTCCTTCTGACTGTAATGATGTTGTTTTCTTATTTTATTTATAGTTTGTTGGTTTTAGTTTGTACTTCCTTCTGACTGTAATGATGTTGTTTTCTTATTTTATTTATGGTTTGTTGGTTTTAGTTTGTACTTCCTTCTGACTGTAATGATGTTGTTTTCTTATTTTATTTATAGTTTGTTGGTTTTAGTTTGTACTTCCTTCTAACTGTAATGATGTTGTTTTCTTATTTTATTTATAGTTTGTTGGTTTTAGTTTGTACTTCCTTCTAAGTTTGTACTTCCTTCTAACTGTAATGATGTTGTTTTCTTATTTTATTTATAGTTTGTTGGTTTTAGTTTGTACTTCCTTCTAACTGTAATGATGTTGTTTTCTTATTTTATTTATAGTTTCTTGGTTTTAGTTTGTACTTCCTTCTGACTGTAATGATGTTGTTTTCTTATTTTTTTAGTTTTTTTTTTAGTTTGTACTTCCTTCTAACTGTAATGATGTTGTTTTCTTATTTTATTTATAGTTTGTTGGTTTTAGTTTGTACTTCCTTCTAACTGTAATGATGTTGTTTTCTTATTTTATTTATAGTTTGTTGGTTTTAGTTTGTACTTCCTTCTAACTGTAATGATGTTGTTTTCTTATTTTATTTATAGTTTGTTGGTTTTAGTTTGTACTTCCTTCTAACTGTAATGATGTTGTTTTCTTATTTTATTTATAGTTTGTTGGTTTTAGTTTGTACTTCCTTCTAACTAATGATGTTGTTTTCTTATTTTCTTCCTAGTTTGTTTTTTATTCTGTACTTCCTTCTAACTTTAATGATGTTGTTTTCTTATTTTATTTATAGTTTGTTGGTTTTAGTTTGTACTTCCTTCTAACTGTAATGATGTTGTTTTCTTATTTTATTTATAGTTTCTTGGTTTTAGTTTGTACTTCCTTCTAACTGTGATGTTGTTTTCTTATTTTCTTCCTAAGTTTGTTTTTTTATTTTGTACTTCCTTCTAACTTTAATGATGTTGTTTTCTTATTTTATTTATAGTTTGTTGGCTTTAGTTTGTACTTCCTTCTAACTGTAATGATGTTGTTTTCTTATTTTATTTATAGTTTCTTGGTTTTAGTTTGTACTTCCTTCTGACTGTAATGATGTTGTTTTCTTATTTTATTTATAGTTTGTTGGTTTTAGTTTGTACTTCCTTCTAACTGTAATGATGATGTTGTTTTCTTATTTTCTTCCTAGTTTGTTGGTTTTAGTTTGTACTTCCTTCTAACTGTAATGATGTTGTTTTCTTATTTTATTTATAGTTTGTTGGTTTTAGTTTGTACTTCCTTCTAACTGTAATGATGTTGTTTTCTTATTTTATTTATAGTTTGTTGGTTTTAGTTTGTACTTCCTTCTAACTGTAATGATGTTGTTTTCTTATTTTATTTATAGTTTGTTGGTTTTAGTTTGTACTTCCTTCTGACTGTAATGATGTTGTTTTCTTATTTTATTTATAGTTTGTTGGTTTTAGTTTGTACTTCCTTCTAACTGTAATGATGTTGTTTTCTTATTTTATTTATAGTTTGTTGGTTTTAGTTTGTACTTCCTTCTGACTGTAATGATGTTGTTTTCTTATTTTATTTATAGTTTGTTGGTTTTAGTTTGTACTTCCTTCTGACTGTAATGATGTTGTTTTCTTATTTTATTTATAGTTTGTTGGTTTTAGTTTGTACTTCCTTCTGACTGTAATGATGTTGTTTTCTTATTTTATTTATAGTTTGTTGGTTTTAGTTTGTACTTCCTTCTGACTGTAATGATGTTGTTTTCTTATTTTATTTATAGTTTGTTGGTTTTAGTTTGTACTTCCTTCTGACTGTAATGATGTTGTTTTCTTATTTTATTTATAGTTTGTTGGTTTTAGTTTGTACTTCCTTCTGACTGTAATGATGTTGTTTTCTTATTTTATTTATAGTTTGTTGGTTTTAGTTTGTACTTCCTTCTGACTGTAATGATGTTGTTTTCTTATTTTATTTATAGTTTGTTGGTTTTAGTTTGTACTTCCTTCCTCTGACTGTAATGATGTTGTTTTCTTATTTTATTTATAGTTTGTTGGTTTTAGTTTGTACTTCCTTCTGACTGTACTTCCTTCTAATGATGTTGTTTTCTTATTTTATTTATAGTTTGTTGGTTTTAGTTTGTACTTCCTTCTAACTGTAATGATGTTGTTTTCTTATTTTATTTATAGTTTGTTGGTTTTAGTTTGTACTTCCTTCTGACTGTAATGATGTTGTTTTCTTATTTTATTTATAGTTTGTTGGTTTTAGTTTGTACTTCCTTCTGACTGTAATGATGTTGTTTTCTTATTTTATTTATAGTTTGTTGGTTTTAGTTTGTACTTCTGACTTCTGACTGTAATGATGTTGTTTTCTTATTTTATTTATGGTTTGTTGGTTTTAGTTTGTACTTCCTTCTGACTGTAATGATGTTGTTTTCTTATTTTATTTATAGTTTGTTGGTTTTAGTTTGTACTTCCTTCTAACTGTAATGATGTTGTTTTCTTATTTTATTTATAGTTTGTTGGTTTTAGTTTGTACTTCCTTCTAACTGTATGTTGTTTTCTTATTTTATTTATAGTTTGTTGGTTTTAGTTTGTACTTCCTTCTAACTGTAATGATGTTGTTTTCTTATTTTATTTATAGTTTGTTGGTTTTAGTTTGTACTTCCTTCTGACTGTAATGATGTTGTTTTCTTATTTTATTTATAGTTTGTTGGTTTTAGTTTGTACTTCCTTCTGACTGTAATGATGTTGTTTTCTTATTTTATTTATAGTTTGTTGGTTTTAGTTTGTACTTCCTTCTGACTGTAATGATGTTGTTTTCTTATTTTATTTATAGTTTGTTGGTTTTAGTTTGTACTTCCTTCTGACTGTAATGATGTTGTTTTCTTATTTTATTTATAGTTTGTTGGTTTTAGTTTGTACTTCCTTCTGACTGTAATGATGTTGTTTTCTTATTTTATTTATGGTTTGTTGGTTTTAGTTTGTACTTCCTTCTGACTGTAATGATGTTGTTTTCTTATTTTATTTATAGTTTGTTGGTTTTAGTTTGTACTTCCTTCTAACTGTAATGATGTTGTTTTCTTATTTTATTTATAGTTTGTTGGTTTTAGTTTGTTGTTTCTAACTGTGATGTTGTTTTCTTATTTTATTTATAGTTTGTTGGTTTTAGTTTGTACTTCCTTCTAACTGTAATGATGTTGTTTTCTTATTTTATTTATAGTTTGTTGGTTTTAGTTTGTACTTCCTTCTAACTGTAATGATGTTGTTTTCTTATTTTATTTATAGTTTGTTGGTTTTAGTTTGTACTTCCTTCTGACTGTAATGATGTTGTTTTCTTATTTTATTTATAGTTTGTTGGTTTTAGTTTGTACTTCCTTCTGACTGTAATGATGTTGTTTTCTTATTTTATTTATAGTTTGTTGGTTTTAGTTTGTACTTCCTTCTGACTGTAATGATGTTGTTTTCTTATTTTATTTATAGTTTGTTGGTTTTAGTTTGTACTTCCTTCTGACTGTAATGATGTTGTTTTCTTATTTTATTTATGGTTTGTTGGTTTTAGTTTGTACTTCCTTCTGACTGTAATGATGTTGTTTTCTTATTTTATTTATGGTTTGTTGGTTTTAGTTTGTACTTCCTTCTAACTGTAATGATGTTGTTTTCTTATTTTATTTATAGTTTGTTGGTTTTAGTTTGTACTTCCTTCTAACTGTAATGATGTTGTTTTCTTATTTTATTTATAGTTTGTTGGTTTTATTTTGTACTTCCTTCTAACTGTAATGATGTTGTTTTCTTATTTTATTTATAGTTTGTTGGTTTTAGTTTGTACTTCCTTCTGACTGTAATGATGTTGTTTTCTTATTTTATTTATAGTTTGTTGGTTTTAGTTTGTACTTCCTTCTGACTGTAATGATGTTGTTTTCTTATTTTATTTATAGTTTGTTGGTTTTAGTTTGTACTTCCTTCTGACTGTAATGATGTTGTTTTCTTATTTTATTTATAGTTTGTTGGTTTTAGTTTGTACTTCCTTCTGACTGTAATGATGTTGTTTTCTTATTTTATTTATAGTTTGTTGGTTTTAGTTTGTACTTCCTTCTGACTGTAATGATGTTGTTTTCTTATTTTATTTATAGTTTGTTGGTTTTAGTTTGTACTTCCTTCTGACTGTAATGATGTTGTTTTCTTATTTTATTTATAGTTTGTTGGTTTTAGTTTGTACTTCCTTCTGACTGTAATGATGTTGTTTTCTTATTTTATTTATAGTTTGTTGGTTTTAGTTTGTACTTCCTTCTAACTGTAATGATGTTGTTTTCTTATTTTATTTATAGTTTGTTGGTTTTAGTTTGTACTTCCTTCTAACTGTAATGATGTTGTTTTCTTATTTTATTTATAGTTTGTTGGTTTTATTTTGTACTTCCTTCTGACTGTAATGATGTTGTTTTCTTATTTTATTTATAGTTTGTTGGTTTTAGTTTGTACTTCCTTCTGACTGTAATGATGTTGTTTTCTTATTTTATTTATAGTTTGTTGGTTTTAGTTTGTACTTCCTTCTGACTGTAATGATGTTGTTTTCTTATTTTATTTATAGTTTGTTGGTTTTAGTTTGTACTTCCTTCTGACTGTAATGATGTTGTTTTCTTATTTTATTTATAGTTTGTTGGTTTTATTTTGTACTTCCTTCTAACTGTAATGATGTTGTTTTCTTATTTTATTTATAGTTTGTTGGTTTTAATTTGTACTTCCTTCTGACTGTAATGATGTTGTTTTCTTATTTTATTTATAGTTTGTTGGTTTTAGTTTGTACTTCCTTCTGACTGTAATGATGTTGTTTTCTTATTTTATTTATAGTTTGTTGGTTTTAGTTTGTACTTCCTTCTAACTGTAATGATGTTGTTTTCTTATTTTATTTATAGTTTGTTGGTTTTAGTTTGTACTTCCTTCTGACTGTAATGATGTTGTTTTCTTATTTTATTTATAGTTTGTTGGTTTTAGTTTGTACTTCCTTCTAACTGTAATGATGTTGTTTTCTTATTTTATTTATAGTTTGTTGGTTTTAGTTTGTACTTTTCTGACTGTAATGATGTTGTTTTCTTTTTATTTATAGTTTGTTGGTTTTAGTTTGTACTTCCTTCTAACTGTAATGATGTTGTTTTCTTATTTTATTTATAGTTTGTTGGTTTTAGTTTGTACTTCCTTCTGACTGTAATGATGTTGTTTTCTTATTTTATTTATAGTTTGTTGGTTTTAGTTTGTACTTCCTTCTGACTGTAATGATGTTGTTTTCTTATTTTATTTATAGTTTGTTGGTTTTAGTTTGTACTTCCTTCTAACTGTAATGATGTTGTTTTCTTATTTTATTTATAGTTTGTTGGTTTTAGTTTGTACTTCCTTCTGACTGTAATGATGTTGTTTTCTTATTTTATTTATAGTTTGTTGGTTTTAGTTTGTACTTCCTTCTAACTGTAATGATGTTGTTTTCTATAGTTTGTTGGTTTTAGTTTGTACTTCCCTCTGATGTTGTTTTCTTATTTTATTTATAGTTTGTTGGTTTTAGTTTGTACTTCCTTCTGACTGACTTATTTTATTTAATGATGTTGTTTTCTGTTATTCTTATTTTATTTATAGTTTGTTGGTTTTAGTTTGTACTTCCTTCTGACTGTAATGATGTTGTTTTCTTATTTTATTTATAGTTTGTTGGTTTTAGTTTGTACTTCCTTCTGACTGTA